>NW_015650007.1:38271-46022 GCF_001515625.1 Sinocyclocheilus rhinocerous | reverse complement strand
TATGGCGCCGCAACCAGCAAGACCTGTTCCTCGTCCTCCCTGACCTTGCACAGTGTCTGTGCGAGAAGGCTCACTGGGGGAAACGCATACTTGCGTAGAGCCCGAGGCCAGCTGTGTGCCAGTGCATCTGTGCCGAGTGGGGCCTTGTTCAGGAAGTAATACAGCTGGCAGAGAGAGGACACGTGGGAAGCAAACAGGTCTACCTGGGCTTCCCCGAATCGACTCCAGATCAGCCGGATCATCTCGGGATGGAGTCGCCATTCTCCGGGGAACGTGAGCTGTTGCGAGAGCGCGTCAGCTGCACAATTGAGCTCCCCCAGAATGTGGACGGCGCACAGCGACTTGAGCTGAGTCTGATTCCAGAGGAGGAGATGACGGGTGAGCTGTGCGACCTGATCGTAGACCACCCTGCCAGTTGATGTACGAGACAGCCGTGCGGACCAACACGTGCTTGACTTGCAGCAATGGCCGGAACTGCAGCAAAGCCAGATGCAATGCCAACAGCTCTATGCAGTTGATGTGCCAAAGCAGTCGAGGCCCTTTCCAGAGCCCCGAGGCTGCCTGCCCGTTGCATGTAGTGCCCCAACCCGTACTGGAGGCATCCGGCGTGAAAACGACATGCCGGGACACTTGTTCTAAGGGCACCCTGGCCCATAGAAAGGCAAGGTCTGTCCAGGGGCTGAATAGGTGTCGACACTACGGTGTGATGGGCACACGAAGTGTACCGCGACACCATGCCCATCTTGGGACTCAGGAGTGTAACCAGTGCTGAAGTGGTCTCATATGAAGCAATCCAAGCGGCTTGACTGTGGCTGCGGATGCCATATGCCCCAGGAGCCTCTGAAAGTGTTTCAGAGATACCACGTTCCTGCCTCTGAAGGAACTGAAGGCAGTTCAGCACTGACTGGGCGCGCTCGTTGGTAAGACGTGCTGTCATACTCACAGAGTCTAACTCCATACCGAGAAAAGAGATATTCTGCACGGGGGAGAGTTTGCTCTTTTCCCAGTTGACCCAAAACCCCAACTGGCTGAGGTGCCGGAGCACCAGGTCCCTGTGATCGCACAACTGCTCTCATGACCGGGCCATGATGAGCCAGTCGTCGAGGTAGTTGAGGATCATGAAAGTAAGTGTCCTTCAGTTCGACCGCTGCAAACCAATCCTGGGTCTGGATGCATCTGATGATGGGCTTCTGCATCAAAATCTTGAATGGGAGCTTGTGAAGGGCCCGATTCAAGACTCGCAGATCCAGGATTGGACGAAGGCCACCGCCTTTCTTGGGTACGATGAAGTAAGGGCTGTAAAACCCTGACTTCATCTCGGCTGGAGGGACAGGCTCGATTGCGTCCTTCGCCAGTAGGACAGCAATCTCGTCACGCAGGACAGGGGCATCTCGAGCTGCCACCGAAGTCTCGAGAATGCCACTGAACCTGGGGGGTCGCCTGGCAAACTGAATCGCGTAGCCAAGTCGAAATGTCTGAATGAGCCAGCAGGACGGGTTGGGCAGTGCGAGCCATGCTTCCAAGCTCTGTGCGAGTGGCACCAAAGGGACAATCGACACACCTGCGGTGGTGCAGCGGTGGGAAGTCATGCTGGATGGCGCAGAAGGCATCGCGTCCTGGCTCATTACAGCAGGACCCCCTCGTGTCCCCGGAGGGACTGGCCAGAGATGCATGGAGAGGCAGCAAGTCTCCGAGCCGTGATCTCTTGGCTGCTGATGATAGGGGGCATCGTGGGCGCGTCCCTCACTGTCAACACCCGAGCCTGATAACCCGGAGGAAAAGGAAACTGGCCGTTGGACCAGCGGCGGAACAGAAACAAAACGGAACAAAGGATTCTCCACCTGGCCCTCCTCAGAGGGAAGGAGTGGCGCTGTTCTCGCCATCTCCTGAAAAAGAGCAGCTTCCCACATCTCCGATTTGCTTGTGGCAGGGCCGCTTTGTCGTCTTTTTAGAGGACTTAGGGGCTGGCTGGGACACAGAGGGCGCCGCAGTCCTCCGAGAGGCTCGACGCCTCGATGGTGTCTCAGCACGGGGTGGAGGCGCTCTCGAGGATGCAGGGGGGCGCCCTCGGCGACGAGCAGAGGATCACGCCAGGGCAAGATGTGCTGGATGGCCTCAGTCTGTCTCTGCACTGCCGAGAACAAAGTCCTCGACAGTGTCGCCAAATAGGCCAACCTGTGAGATGGGAGCATCAAGAAAGCGCACTTTGTCGACATCTCTCACTTCGTCAGCTCCTCATGCACCTCCGGGAATAAAGGCACTGGTGCACGGCGCGGTTGTGAGCCATACCCCACGCCGAGAAACCAATCATCCAAATAGGCCAACCTGTGAGATGGGAGCATCAAGAAAGCGCACTTTGTCGACATCTCTCACTTCGTCAGCTCCTCATGCACCTCCGGGAATAAAGGCACTGGTGCACGGCGCGGTTGTGAGCCATACCCCACGTCGAGAAACCAATCATCCAGCCGCGAGAGAGCGGCCCGGGAAAGCACGGCCGTCACTTCCAGGTCCGATTTGGTGCCAGCGACAACACCAGAGGGGGGCAGCCCCGCCGAATCTTCATCCTCGGAGGACGTTAGCCCATCCCTCGATGTTGCGATTGACATTTGATCCTCCGGCGGCTCACCGAATGAAATGCTCGGACTGTCATGAGCCAGGCCAGTGAAATCAATCCGGAGCCGCACGGAACATTCGCTGCGGGGGGGAGTGAGAGGTCCACGGGGATGTGCCAGGTGGAGAAGCTCTCACTGTGACCCTCAGATCTCCCAGAGCTCTAGCCGGCAGTCCTCTGCTCGTGACAGGGAAACCAGGACGGGTAGAGAAAGAGGGTGCCGCTCCATTCCCCGTAAGGAGAGAGAGGCGAGATCACAGTGAAGCCATGCTCATACACTCGCAATGAACGCATGAGCCATCCACGAATGCAGCTTCAGCGTGTTGGATGCCCAGACACCAGGCAACGCTCGTGGCCGTCGACAGAGGACAGGTAACGACCGCAACCAAGAGAACCCAGACAGAACGGCATCTTTAAAAAGACGCGAGCCGTCCGTGATGAGAAACTGCTCTTTTAGTTGAAGCACCCAGGGGAATCGCTGAATCAACAGGGACACCGCTGTTTGTGCCATCACGCCAACCAGGAACAGCTTTTTTCTTCCAGTCAGAATGAAAAGGCTTTGTGGAGAAGAAATCATTCACCCACTCAGCTCCTCGGCGTAAAACCTAATGAGTGGATGCACCTGTCGACTATTTATACCCGTATGCACGGGGCGTGGCTCAGGTATGCAAAATTCACTAGCCAAAATTCATTGGCGTTTTCTCTGAAAGTCAGAGCGGATTGGGGCTCTCAAGTAAACCCCCTATTTTGTCACGACAACTCATAGTGACCGACAGATAGGGAACTGTTTCAATGCTGACAATAATAAATGTTTCTTGAGCAGCAAATCAGCAAATTATAATGATTTCTGAAGGATTATGTGACACTGAAGACTGGACTAATGAGCATCACAGGAATAAATTACTTTATTAAAATCTGTTATTTTTAAATTGTAATAATATTTCACATTATTACTGTTTTTACTGCATTTTTGTTCAGACAAATGCAGCCTTGAGCTTCAATGGAAGAAGAAAATGTGACAGTCTCTACAAACAGTCACATGATATGATCAATGTCATGTATACGTGCATGAGTAAAGACCCATAAATACGGCAGAATATTTATTTATTTATTATTATTATTTTAGGTTTGTAATTTTTGTAATTCTTTTTTTTTTATTTTACAACTTTAAATTATATGTTGAATGGTATATTTTAAATCTGAGACCTTAGTACCCAACTGTACATAATATTACATGCCTTTTTTTTAGATGTTATCATTAATCATTAATTTCATTTAATTTGTAAATTTTTTATCTGAACTTTTTCAGTGGCAAACATTTCTGTAAATCTACTGTGTAAGGGACAGAACAATTAGTGTTTAAAAATAATATTAATAATATATATATTAGAAAAAATAAATGTACCATACATAAAAGAAAAACATTGTTGTGAGAACACAGTTCAACCTTTCAGATTCTACCTGCGTAATATATACATATTCATCCAGACAAACAAACAAATATATATTTGGACTCTAACAAAAATCAGAATTGTATGCCATCAGAAACAAAGCAAAGCAAAGTAAAACAAAACAAATAAAACCAAACCAAACCACTGGAGACATGCATGTTTTCAATTAATCAATGAATAAGTAATTAAATAAATTAATACACAATGAGAAAAAACACACAGAGAAACACAATGAGAAAAAGTATGAGCTGTCAACAATAGATGAAGTTAGTTTCCCCAGCAGAGAGCAGAGGCAGTGCCTGTTCATCACCCTGTTGTATGAGAGGTGCTGCTTCAGAGTAATTTATGAAGTGTGAGGCTCCTAACGGCATCATCAACAACACCCTCTCATGCCCTTCTCCCCCTCTCCATGTCTGCTTCTCTCCTCTCTCCTTCTCCCTCCATTCCCCTGCCTCTCACTATCTCCTCTTCTGAAATATAGACAGCCCCACAGCGCATTTTTCAGCTCTGCTCTTTAACGCCGCATTCATCACTGGCAGAAGAGATTGTCTCTATCTCCTCCCCTGCACTGGCCAAGAGGACGTGCGTCTAAATTAAACACCTATTCCTCACCCTGTGTCTTACAGGATAAAAGGGTTCTTGCTTTCGTAGCTCAGCATCTTCTGTGAATTAAAGAGGACTTCCATACGTTTTCAAGATTGCATCTTAGTGGTTTCAAGTGAAGAGGCTCTGAGAAAAAGAGGAATATCGATTGGACAAGAATTGCTATAACTGGAAATTAATTAACATGTTGCAGAAATGTATTAATGTGTTGCACAAACACTTGCAATAAATAAATAATATGTATCACTAACATCATAAAACAATATAAAGAACCTTAAATAACCTTTTTTTTCTAATCCAAGAAATACAATGCAGTGAATATGTACAATACCCCAGCCCTATAAATAAATAAATTAAGAAAGAGACTAATTAATTCCCCAGCCTTACAAACAAGCAAACAAATGAATAAATAAATAAACATATATTCACTTGACTGCTGCCACCTAGCAACCTGGAGGAAAGATAATAAATGGTTAATATTACAAAGGAAATAAAGTATTATTATTATTATTATTATTTAATATCATATTTTTTAGCATAACATTTTTGTTTGTTTGTTTTTACTCTTTTTAATTGTAATTTAAATTACAAATGCTACAAACAGATTACAAATGCTACAATCACTACACGTTTTTCCGCATGTAAATAAAACTTGAATCTCAGTGATGATCAGATCTCCACCACTGAGTGTCTCCCTATTCACATTTTCCAGCCAGCAGTGTGTCTCTAGCTCTTCTGTCGCTCTCATTTTTCTCCACCTCCACCAAAAACCAACTGAACTCATCACTTAATAACATTAATGGCTCATTCACTACACCACAGCTGGAGTACATACGGTGTGCATCCATTATAAAGCCTTCACAAAAAGAGAAAGACTAATTATGAGAAATTGTGTCTCATTTTGTCTCATTGCAATAAATTGAATTTCATAAAGCACTGAAAAAATCCTGCTATTGTAATATAATCCACTACTGTTGTACATTTGTCTAAACAACGATTTAGCTGTAAATTACATGAGCAAAGAACGTAAACAGATATTTTTTCTCAAGAAAATTCAATCAAAATATAATCAAGCTACAACAATGTACTGTATTTTCCCTGCTCTAAAGAGTCAAATTGCTCATTGCTAACTTTGTACAACTCAGAGAGTTCATCCATATAAAAGCATGTTCCATTTTTATGACACACTGAGGGTAATAAATTTGTAGTCTATATATAAACTATTAAACTGAAACTCGTCATCTACTTCTGAGATCACACTGAGCAATTTCTCAACCATGTTCTTTCACATCATCTATTGATATTTTTGTATTTCTAACAGTTAAATTACTTATGGCTTGAAATTGTCTTTTGTCTTTTCCACAAAATAATGAAGGCATACAGGATTGGAATAAAAGGAGAATGGGGAAATGATGACAGAAATTCCATTTGAGCAAACAATTTCTTTAAAACTGAACTGAATCTTTAGTTTAAAAAATGGTTTATGCATCTATGTTTCGATGGAGATGTTAGTGTATTGGTCAAATGAAAAGTTGTACAATTGTAAGATTACACTATTATAACAAAGGCCACTGTGAGATGTTCAACGATAAATTCATAATGCCAATCACTTTCATTATTGATCAGTGTGGATCCGGTGTGTAGAGGTTAAGTAGAGCATTATGGATAGTAATGGGCAGCATCAACTCTGCAACACTTTTCATCTTTATTCTTCCTGGACAAGGTCAAATAGTGACAATATAAAAACATGGCTCCTACTAGCCATGCCCCAATCGCAAGATGTACCGAACTGCTTTCCTGTCAAGGTCAGCAAATGTCACAACGCAAACTCACTTCGGTCAAAGCGAGCACATATAAATGCATAACACATTTTCCTTGGGTCAGAACAAAACAGTTGTTTTTAAATTGGATCCACGTTTGCGGCTGACCTTTCTTGATTGAGTGTAATAGCAAACGGAGCTAATGCAGAAAGGTCAGTGGTACAGACAGGTTTAATCATATAATTGGCACTTTTTTTCCTGACGAGACAGCTCTGTTGTGGTGGGTGCACATCCCACATCCTCTTCAAAAAAATCCACTGCACATCCACAGAGTAATGACATGTTTCCTGTCATATCCGAGCAAACAGTGATGCCTGTTTAATCATGGAGCGAGACTGTCCCGATTTGACACGGGGAGCAAGTGTGTGCGTTAACAGTCGCTTCCAGCTCCAGCTCTGCACCTCCTGATGGACTCATTACGTATTCCGCATCAACATCTAGTGCATCATTGCATCTAAAAATCATATAAGCACATCCTATGAGAGAGAAATTAGTTCAAGCAATGCGTAATATGCCAAATTATGTATTTAATATACTGTGTATTCAAAACATCGGTGCTAATACACCTCAAATTTTCAATTGGACATCAAATGGAGTGGCAACACGAAACGTATCGTACAATGTGAAAAAAAGGTCCTTACAGATAAAAGAAGGACAGAAAGCAACCATTTTCTTGTTGGCTGTGCATGTAATCAAACACCATCTTCTGCCTTAATTAATTGCTCACTGGAAGGTAGCAAAATTAGAAATGGAATCCCCTCATTCCTTAATACCATGAATAAAACGTCTCCAGGTTACGTATGTAACCATGGTTCCCCGAAGGGAACGAGACGCTGCGTCGAAACGCTACGGGAACGCCTCCAGCGTGACCACGCTCTGAATCACATGTGTAATCAGTTCAATGGATGGGCGAGACGTCACGGGCGGGGTGACGTAGCGACCAGGAAGTATAAAAGCACGTGAGGTGAAACCGGCATCTGCTTCAGGAGTGAAGCAAGCGCTGGCAGGGATGCCGGAAGTATGGCCCTGAGACGCAGCGTCTCGTTCCCTTCGGGGAACCATGGTTACATACGTAACCTGGAGACGTTCACCTTCAGGAACTCGAGCTGCGTCGAAACGCTACGGGAACGAGAATGCCCACGCCGCCAGACTTGCAAATCCCTGCCTAGTGTGGAAGAGCACAACTAAGGCGAGAGAAAAGGGAGCCAGGAATGGCTAAAGTAGGCGGGGCCCGCCGTCCGAAGGCCAACTTCTGGAGGAGTGAGC
>NW_015650007.1:20753-34557 GCF_001515625.1 Sinocyclocheilus rhinocerous | reverse complement strand
GAGACGGGCACCGTGTGATGCGGTGTGCACCGCTCTTCCCCAGAGGGACCTGCCCTCTGAAGTCCTGAGCCATAGCATCAGGACCCTCATAGCTGAAGTCTTCTCTAAAAATGACGGTCCTCAGACCCGCGTCAGCTGCTAGAAAGAGTCGACTGATAGAACCAGAGCCTGCTCAGGGCAGGACCCAAGGAGGCACGCTTGGCAGGGGCTCCCACACCGCCAGGTGACATACTAAGGGAACCAGGAGCTGGAATACGGTAGGTTGGGACTGCTCCCGCCCAGCAGCCCCTGCTGCAGCAGCAGCCTCAACCTCCTCAGAGGAAGAGAGGTAAACACTTGCTCTTACTCGAGAAATTTTTATCCCAAGAGCCTCTGTATATCTAACTCCTCATAGTTCGATAAATACTTAATTTTATTCTTCAGAATCAAATGCAAACAAACAACCAGATAAGTAAACACGGTCTGGTGTGATAAGCTTCATATCAAAAATGATATATCTAACTTCTGGATCTGGTGGTTAAGGAAGAAGATAGGGACTCGCCCGTCTACATTCCCTCCACCGGGTCCATATGCGAAACCCACGAGCAAGCCGCCGCTCCGCCTCGGCGAAAGAAACGCCGGTGAAGACTCCCTCCTCAAAGAGAGCCCTCCGAGACGCAGCTCGAGTTCCTGAAGGGGAACTATATAGTAAAAGACACTATGACGCAGGAAGTGGGCTACATCATAGGTTCATTTGCATATGGGCCATAAGTGCCATGAACACAAGCCCAAACAAAAGCCAAATACAAAGTCAAAACAAAATATCAACCATGCCATGGCATCTCTGAGCAACTGTGTTAGGAAACGAATCGGTGGCATTTTTAATGAATCAATGTGTGTAATGGACTGAATGAATGACTCATTGACTCATTAACAAAAACAGTTACTTGTCGCCACCTACTGAACTAACCTGCAGAAAAATCAATGAATATATTTGCATGCACGCTCTTAAAGGAATAGCTCACCCAAAAATTAACATTTGCTGACAATTCAGGCCATCCAAGATGTAGAGGAGTTTGTTTCTTCATCAGAACAGATTTAGATAAATTTAGCATTAAATCACTTGCTCACCAATGGATCCTCTTGCAGTGAATGGGTGCCGTCAGAATGAGAGACCAAACAGCTGATAAAAACATCACAATACTCCACAAATTATCAACATGACTCCAGTTCAGTCAATTAATGTCTTGTGAAATGAAAAGTTTTTTTTTTCTTCGTCAGCCGAACCCCTTAGATGTAAAATATACTTGAGTTATTTCAATGATTTAGTGACACATTTGCATGTACAGTAATTGGTTTTCTGAGGTCGGTTAATTACAGCATGGCATGCAAATATTTAATCTCGTTTTATTTTGATTCTTTTTATTTTAAAATTCTTTATATACAGGGCTGCATGACTTGGCCAGAAAACTATATTGAAAAATGATTGCAGAAAAATAATTTTGTCATACAGCAGAGGTTATCAGCCTTGTTCTTGAGACTCCAAGACCTTAAATGGGTGTGTGAGAGACAGAGGAAATTAAAAATGTGCAGTGTTGGGGGGCTCCATGAACCGGGTTGAAAACCCCTGTCATACAAATTGCAATTGTGATTGCAATTTGAACTGCGATAGGACATTTAATCTAGCATAACTAAATAGCTAAAAGTTTATTCATGAATTAAATTAAAATTTCACTTTTATTTCAATTAATTGTGTAGCCCAGGCCCGGATTGGCTATTCGGGAGCACCGGGATGATTTGTGAAGTCTTGTGAAGTTACAATTCTATATTAGTACAATTTACTCAGGCCGATGACATTTTTTGTATGACATTAAAATTATTTTTTAGAATAATTGCACATGAATAGGTTAAGCAAAACAATTGTGATTATTTCTGAGAACTATTTGACTGCAGGCAGACATACATTATGTCTTAAAGAACAAACACTTATTTTCTACAAGAATAAACACTATTTTCTTAAATAATAAATGATAAAGAATCACAATTGTCCCCTATTTTCCATTTCTGAAGCTAATTGGCAACCCTAATGATGACGTAATTATCTTTTGACTCCCGTGACAGTGGCACCTTGCTCAAAAAAACAAACAAACAAAAAAAACCTCAGTTGTTGGAGATATGCGAGCAAAAAATAATAGATGAAAAATGGATAATAGAAAGCGCAAAGGTGACACTTAAAAAGGCCAGTAAAAAAAAAAAATAATAATAATAAGTGGACCGGTCTAAGGCATGAATCTCCAGGGCTGAAAATGAGTCCCACTCTGGCCCTGGTGCAGCCCCATTAATTTGTATTAGTTTTACATTCAATTTAATTAATTATTAGTTTTTAATCAACTCACAAACCCCATTTAGGAAACATTGAGTTTCAGTTTGCAGAGCAAAAGCAGTCCTTCACAAGACAAAGGCACACTGCTCCAAGTGAAACATAAATTATAGGGGCAGCCTTTACCCCCTTGTCTTTGCATAGTTTTCATAACTGAATGAATGTAAATAGCCAAAATCATATTCTAGGAGGCAGCAAAGTCAGTGTTCAGGCTCTGGGGGCTTTATCACACAGACAATATTGGGATCTGTTTGCTGATGCATGCTTTCCTCATGCATTCACATTATGTATATCCATAAAACGGCCTTTGGCTTCTCTGAGCCCACTGGGCCAGGACAGAGATTAGATTGAAAAAAGCATCTACGCTCTGCATTAAGACTTCTATCTCTTCTCCATCAGCATAGCATTATGTGTGTGTCCCATCCAGCACCTGTAGTGTGTTTGCATCTGTATTACAGCAAAACAGGACTCAGATGGCAGATCAATCCCTGCTAAACGAACCACCACATGAATGCCATTTGAGTGCCAAATAATTATTCCTACATGAACTGAATAATTTAGCAGAGTGGATTATTTGTTGCATGCTGGTGAGATATTTTCAAATTAATGTCAGCATGAGATAATCAAAAAGTGATTAGTGAACATGATAATTACAAGGTACTCAGTACACTAGGTATCTATTATGAAACTCAAAGCTAATTTGAGTCTTTTTGTCTGTGATAAACTGAGGAAGCAGATCACCAAGTTGCATGTAAGTAATGTTGTCAGGTCTTTAAACTTGCTACTTGAAAAACTGAACTTTTGGGAAGATTAAAGGCATAGTAAAGAATTATGTCATCATTTACTCAAATGAGGTTCCAAACTTTCTTTTTTGATCAGTGGAACCTAAAATAAGATATGTTGATAGCCAAACCATTTCGGTTTCCATTGACTTCCATTATATGGGCAGAAAAATACAATGGAAGTCAATTGGAACTGAAAATGTTTGGTTACCAACATACTTCAAAATATTCTATTTTGTGTTCTACAGAATAAAGAAAGTAATACAGGTTTGGAACAACATGAATGAATGTGAGGTGAGTAAATGATGACAGAATTCTTATTTTTGGGTGAACTATTCCTTTAAGTACAATTTATGTGCTAATGATGTTCCACTAAAACAGGAAATCCAACTGAGGCCTATTTATTCTGCACAAAAACTGATGAAAATCTTATGCTGCCTTCAAGTGATGTCAGAATAATTATATTTATGAGATTAATGGACATGGACATAATTCCACATTATCTATAATTACCACTGGGAAATGTAGAATTTTGGTGGACATGACAATTTAATAAATCATGGTGAAAACGAATTACTGCTGATCATTACTGAGGTTTAATTGTGTATGTGGACTGTACAGTATATGCATTTTGTACGCTGTTGCCAAAGCCCGGCAGGAAGTAGGATGTCGCCTTCTGTGGCAGCACAAGAATGAAAATCAAGCTAAAATACAGAGACACATCTTTTAGTTCAAAACTTTAAATGCCATTGTTTAAAATGCTTTATTGACTGACGTTTTATAGACCTTCAGTTACTTCAAAATTAAGCTTTCAAATTTCATGCCATTTGTAATTTCACAGTATTTTCACCTCCTAACTTACTACACTTGTGAAGTCACAATTCTATATTGGTACAATTTACTCAGGCCGATGACATTTTTTGTATGACATTAAAATTATTTTTTAGAATAATTGCACATGAATAGGTTAAGCAAAACAATTGTGATTATTTCTGAGAACTATTTGACTGCAGGCAGACATACATTATGTCTTAAAGAACAAACACTTATTTTCTACAAGAATAAACACTATTTTCTTAAATAATAAATGATAAAGAATCACAATTGTCCCCTATTTTCCATTTCTGAAGCTAATTGGCAACCCTAATGATGACGTAATTATCTTTTGACTCCCGTGACAGTGGCACCTTGCTCAAAAAAACAAACAAACAAAAAAAACCTCAGTTGTTGGAGATATGCGAGCAAAAAATAATAGATGAAAAATGGATAATAGAAAGCGCAAAGGTGACACTTAAAAAGGCCAGTAAAAAAAAAAAATAATAATAATAAGTGGACCGGTCTAAGGCATGAATCTCCAGGGCTGAAAATGAGTCCCACTCTGGCCCTGGTGCAGCCCCATTAATTTGTATTAGTTTTACATTCAATTTAATTAATTATTAGTTTTTAATCAACTCACAAACCCCATTTAGGAAACATTGAGTTTCAGTTTGCAGAGCAAAAGCAGTCCTTCACAAGACAAAGGCACACTGCTCCAAGTGAAACATAAATTATAGGGGCAGCCTTTACCCCCTTGTCTTTGCATAGTTTTCATAACTGAATGAATGTAAATAGCCAAAATCATATTCTAGGAGGCAGCAAAGTCAGTGTTCAGGCTCTGGGGGCTTTATCACACAGACAATATTGGGATCTGTTTGCTGATGCATGCTTTCCTCATGCATTCACATTATGTATATCCATAAAACGGCCTTTGGCTTCTCTGAGCCCACTGGGCCAGGACAGAGATTAGATTGAAAAAAGCATCTACGCTCTGCATTAAGACTTCTATCTCTTCTCCATCAGCATAGCATTATGTGTGTGTCCCATCCAGCACCTGTAGTGTGTTTGCATCTGTATTACAGCAAAACAGGACTCAGATGGCAGATCAATCCCTGCTAAACGAACCACCACATGAATGCCATTTGAGTGCCAAATAATTATTCCTACATGAACTGAATAATTTAGCAGAGTGGATTATTTGTTGCATGCTGGTGAGATATTTTCAAATTAATGTCAGCATGAGATAATCAAAAAGTTAGGTCTCTCCAGAGATGCTCAATTGGGTTTAAGTCAGGGCTCTGGCTGGGCCATTCAAGAACAGTCACAGAGTTGTTGTGAAGCCATTCCTTCGTTATTTTAGCTGTGTGCTTAGGGTCATTGTCTTGTTGGAAGGTAAACCTTCGGCCCTGTCTGAGGTCCTGAGCACTCTGGAGAAGGTTTTCGTCCAGGATATCCCTGTACTTGGCTGCATTCATCTTTCCCTCGATTGCAACCAGTCGTCCTGTCCCTGCAGCTGAAAAACACCCCCACAGCATGATGCTGCCACCACCATGCTTCACTGTTGGGACTGTATTGGACAGGTGATGAGCAGTGCCTGGTTTTCTCCACACATACCGCTTAGAATTAAGGCCAAAAAGTTCTATCTTGGTCTCATCAGACCAGAGGATCTTATTTCTCACCATCTTGGAGTCCTTCGGGTGTTTTTTAGCAAACTCCATGCGGGTTTTCATGTGTCTTGCACTGAGGAGAGGCTTCCGTCGGGCCACTCTGCCATAAAGCCCTGACTGGTGGAGGGCTGCAGTGATGGTTGACTTTCTACAACTTTCTCCCATCTCCCGACTGCATCTCTGGAGCTCAGCCACAGTGATCTTTGGGTTCTTCTTTACCTCTCTCACCAAGGCTCTTCTCCCCCGATAGCTCAGTTTGGCCGGATGGCCAGCTCTAGGAAGGGTTCTGGTCGTCTCAAACGTCTTCCATTTAAGGATTATGGAGGCCACTGTGCTCTTAGGAACCTTAAGTGCAGCAGAAATTTTTTTGTAACCTTTGCCAGATCTGTGCCTTGCCACAATTCTGTCTCTGAGCTCTTCAGGCAGTTCCTTTGACCTCATGATTCTCATTTGCTCTGACATGCACTGTGAGCTGTAAGGTCTTATATAGACAGGTGTGTGGCTTTCCTAATCTAGTCCAATCAGTATAATCAAACACAGTTGGACTCAAATGAAGGTGTAGAACCATTTCAAGGATGATCAGAAGAAATGGACAGTACCTGAGTTAAATATATGAGTGTCACTGCAAAGGGTCTGAATACTTAGGACCGTGTGATATTTCAGTTTTTCTTTTTTTAATAAATCTGCAAAAATGTCAACAATTCTGTGTTTTTCTGTCAATATGGGGTGCTGTGTGTACATTAATGAGGAAAAAAAATTAACTTAAATGATTTTAGCAAATGGCTGCAATATAACAAAGAGTGAAAAATGTAAGGGGGTCTGAATACTTTCCGTACCCACTGTACATTGCTTTCAAGAGCTTTAGACAGTTCAACCAGAAATGAAAATTATTTTATCGTTTCATCACCCTCAGGCTGTTCCAAACCTGTATGAATGTTTTCTTCTGTTGAGCACAAAAGATGACATTTTGAAGAATGTTGGTAACCAAACAGATGACGGTAGGCACTGACTTGCATAGTGTGGAAAAATAAATCAATGAATAAAAATACCATGCAACTCATGGTCTACCGTCAATGTTCTTTATAATATCTTCTTTTGGGTGAACTATCCCTTTAAAAAATAAAGGTTCGTTTTTTTTTGCAGTGATGCCAAAAAGAACCATTTGGGGTTCCCCAAAGAACCTTGAACAGTTCTTAAAAGATCTATTTTCAGTGTGAAAAACATTTTATTAATCTGAAGAACTACTAACATTTTAACAATACAAGCATGAAAATTAGCCAAGTTATCCTTTAATCACAGCAAATATAATCATAACATTTTAAAGGTTCAACACGGATAATACTTATTTCATATGCAAACATTTTAATCACAGCAGTGAGCTTTTACGTTGACGTTTTAAAGGAGACATGCTCCTTAAAAGTGTGTAAATATGGTAGAAATGGCTATTTATTTCTAAACTATGACCAATTTTGATTTAAAATTGATGGAATGCTATGAAATAATAAAAAATGCAATTCATGACCACTTCAAGAAAAGCATAGTGCCACTTCAAATGGTCAATTTAGGCAATATAGTCTTCACAGATATCGGACATTTTTATTGAAAAATTCATAGAACTACTTCAACAAAAAACACAAACTTCCCATTTCTGTTTTTAAGCCATTCAATACAGTTGCCCCATAGACTCCCATTGTAAGTGGTAATGTAAGCACATTGTTTGTTTGTTTTCCAACTCAGGGACAAGTCTAAATTATTTTCAGTTGAAATACACAGAATGCTATCAAGCTAGGGTTGTTTTCAACCCAGAATATTCTTTCACATTGATTTTCCTTCATGTTTTATTTTTAGTTATTTCTTTATTTTACGCTCATGGGCATATCTAATGTCCCGTATCAGGACAGACAGGGAGAGAACAAACACTATGTCATAAGCTTTTAAGCAAACTGCCTTAATTAAATATTAATGACAAGACGTCTGTCCTCTTAGGAACTACTTAGATCACCAACAATGTTCCCAACATAAATTAAGAGCACCATTTTGCCTTTGTCAATCAGCGCAACACTTAAACATTTACCATGAATCCACTCTGCACACAGATTGGAGGCCGACCGAAGAGGAATCACCCAGTGTCTCGCCGCGCTGATTTTATTCCTCTGGTATTGGCAAGATAAATATATGTCAGCTTGCGCTGGCCTGCCCCCTGTGCCGCCGTGATTATAGCGTTTAATAACTCGCCTTCAGTAATACATTGACATTGTCCGGCCAGGATCCTTGCCAGGAAGGCTTGATTTACCAAACCCCTTGAAGGGGGAAAAAAATCTCATTCAGCAGATTGATTGCTGAAAAGGCTCTCCAGCAGGCCTATAAATCATTCTTTAATCAGAGCCTTCAGTGAGAGCGCAGAGCCACCGCTGGCCCACAGGAGGACCCCTGACTCAATACTGTCTTGTGCAACTGCTCTCCACATCCTTGTCTCTTTATCCCCCAGCCTCCCACACACACGTATAAAAACTCCCCTTCCGTCCATTCATCTCAAGACATTTTTTTTAACCCCAAAAACCTCAACTTGTCGAATGCTTGCAGTTTTGAAACCTACAAACACACACACACACGCTCCCCCCTCTGTCCATTCATCTCAAGACATTTTCTGAACCCCAAAAACCTCAACTTGTCGAATGCTTGCAGTTTTGAAACAAAGTGCCAACAGTGTATTGTGGTGTCACTGTTACTTAAAATGCAAAACAATTTGTCAATAATTAGTTATACAATGATTGCTTTCAGCCTCGGACAATGCAAAGAAATGGCAAAAATCATAAGTGTCAGTCATGACTAAAACACAATTTTTGGGAGTCAGGGTTCACAGGTTTTTATATGTCCACCGACAATATCATGTTTGATATTATGAAAGCAAATCATTGAAAATGAGAAGTGTTTCCAAGGTTTATGACTTTATATGTTTGGAAAAATATTGTATTATTGATGTAAGTTTTGGCACAATAATACATTGCAAAAAGGCACACAGAAGCAAGTAAACCTGATATGAGAACCGCATATTGCGTTTTGTTTTCTGTGTGTGAAATGATCTGAGCTTATTACTTTTTGAAGAACAAATTCTCCATACAGTTCCGATAATGCTTTCTGTGTTTTCCGTATTTGTGCAATTTATTATCGTGCTATAATCTTTTTTTATTTTTATTTAAATTTTAATTAAAATTGTACTCATTTTGTTTTCTGTTTTATTTAATTGTTTGTTGTTGTTTTTTAAATATTATCATTTAGGTTTAATTTGTTTTTGTTTTTTAGTTTATTTGTTAGTTTTTTTTTGTTTTGTTTTTACATTTTCAATTAGTCATTTTAGTGCTATAACTTAAACTTATTTCATGTAGTTTCCAAAACAACATTTCTAATTTTTCTTTAGTTTTTAAAGTTTTTCATCTTATATTTAAATGTTGTTATATTTCAGCTTTATTTCAAGTAACATAACTATATATCTTCAAGGAACATGATCTTTACTTAATATCCTAATGATTTTTGGCATAAAAGAAAAATTGATAATTTTGACCAATACAATGTTTTTTTGGCTATTGCTAAAAACATACCCAAGCGATTTAAGACTGGTTTTGTGGTCCAGGGTCACATATTCACTATTTACTAAAAGTTTTCCCTCAATAAACTCTTAATTTGCTGCTTATTATTAGTTAGTAAGGTGGTTGTTAAGCTTAGGTATTGTATCAGGTTAAGGGATCTAGAATATGGTCATGCAGAATAAGGTATTAATATGTGCCTAACAAGTACCAATAAACAACCAATATGCTAGTAATAAGTATGCTAATAAGCTACGAATAAATAGTCAGAACTGGAGCTTAAAATAAAGTGTTACCGGGAATTCTTGCAGACTAGTAAGTGGACCAGACTTTCTGCTGTCAAAGGTCTGGCTACGTGAGACTATACAATGGCTAAAAGAGTGAAATGTTAATAGCTTGTGAACAGATTGCAGTCTGTTCCTCGAAATTAACATTTGACGACTATCTGGTCAGTAAAAGTCCCTTCAGTAAACGCTGAAGGTGACAAGAGAGATTAGTGTCAGTCCCTGGTGTTTCCATTAGCTGCGTTTCACTCTGTCTGTGGTCTGACTGACAAATAGTGAATGCCCACACTGTCAGGGGAAACAAATGTAGTGGCCATGGAACGACATTAATCAAAACAACCTGAGGTTTTTCCCCTTATTACTCGTTTAAATGGACTCTTTGGCCTCAGTAGACACGTGCATATCTCTGAAACATTCATACTGTGAGATATCATCAGTTCAGCTTCCTGGCATACTCAGAGTTCATTCAGCGGGGCGGATGCTAATGTTAGCAACCTGGGCTTTGGCCCAACATCAAACCTCGTACCACGGTATACTGTCAGACATCTGACGTTAATTGCTCACTGTCCGTTAATCTCCTCTACTGCTCAGAAAAGAGAGTTTAGCCTTAGCAGAGACAAGACATGCTTAAGAATAAGATGAACGTAAGTGTTGATGTTGAGGTAAAATGAGGATAATGTGTCTTACTTTCATGTCTATTCGTGTTATTCTGCCTATCCTGGCATACATTTTGCAGGTTGTGGCAGTTGGGCCCATTTAGATTCATTCAATTAGTCGGAGCTGTCAAAGGTGTCACTGCTCAGTGGACCTCATTTGCACAGGGGCAGCCACAACAAAAAACCCATTCAACAATCTGAATATTGCTTTAATTTTTTTACACTCACGAAAGACGCATCAACTGCATATCTGTTCATTTAAATAATGCAGTTTTGAACAGACATGAAATCTGGATGAATAAGAAGCCAGTAGGCCAAGTGTTTGTTGCAGGCATGTTAATGCAATGTGTTTTTTTAATTTGGATGGTGCAGAAAGTCTGCCATCATAACTGAACGTAACAGTTGACCTTTCAAGCTGCCAACACTTACAAGTGCTTGGCTTCTTGAGTTCATACAGTGGTAGGCTGTGATAACCGTAAGGAGATAAATGAAAGGTGCTGTAAGCGATTATATAATACCACGCATAAAATATCCATACTACATGATTTCACAAGAATAGATGTTTTAAGAAATCGCACCTGTCTCTGTGACAGCTTTAGGCTCTGTAAACAGCAACAATCGAGTGAGGTAAGTCACTGTTGCTTTTTAGCCAAATCAGGAAGATAGCCATTAAGAAACATTTCTGCCTGTAAATCTTTTTTTTTTACCTGGTTTTACACTGGTTCCGGAAGAAAATACCATAGGGATTTTTCAAAAATCTTCATTAAAGAGTTATAACCTATATGAATCAAAACAACCAATTATGAGGTGAATTACAAACTGTAGCCCTATTTGGACAGTAATTATTTCTTATGGGGATGTAATATTTTCAACATTTACAGGGGTTAGTCTGTGATTTTATAAATTGCCATCCAAATCCATGAGTTTTATCACTGGACGAAATTATAAAAATATGACGTTATAAGACTATTCACTTAAAACTCTCTCTGCACTCTCAAACATGCTTACACATTTGTATTTATATGCATATTTTGCAATGAACGTAAAATGTTGTTTTTATATGCACATCCAACATATTTTTTGTTCTTTGTCATTCGCAATGCTTCATGAGATTGTAGTTCCCTTTCAGGCGGTCACTCTCGATGTCACGTCGGATGACCGACGAATTGGGATTCCCGGGAGAATGGTGACTCCATCCCCAGACGGTCCAGCTCGTTTGGAGACGTTTCGGAGCCGCTCAGGTAGACCTGTTGCCTCTCCAGAAACCTCTCACTGTCAGTTGTTCTTTGACGTCTCCGTTCCCTCCTTCAGGGAACGAGGGTTACCATACGTAACCGAGACGTTCATTCCTCTCTGAAAAGCCATTAAGAGTTATTTTGGCATGGTTTACTTGTTTTGTTTCTGTTCTCTGATAGGTGGAGATTTCATTGCAGAATCATGGGTAATGTAGTTTTTGACCAAGAATTCTGCTGTTAAACGATTATTTTAAAAAAATTTATAAATAAAAAAATAGCTGAAATAATATGGACTGACAGCTTCAACAAAAGCATATACCATAAATCAAAAACCTCATAGCTTACAGTAGTTCTGTTTTTAAAGTTGTTCTTATAAAAATAGGTTCCCCCATTAAGAAAAAAAATGTGAATTTTACTTCCTGAACTGACTGTAGCAAGTTTTTGCACTTTGTTGTTACAACAACTTTCGGTCACACTTTATTTTAAGGTCCAATTCTCGCTATTAACAAACCATTAACTATGACTTTTGCCTCAATAAACTCCTAATTTTCTGCTTATTAATAGTTAGTAAGGTAGTTGTTAAGTTTAGGTATTGGGTATGGATTAGGGATGTAGAATATGGTCATGCAGAATATATGCTTTATAAGTACTAATAAACAGCCAATATGTTAATAAACGACATACTAATAAGCAACTAGTTAATAGTGAGAACTGGTCCCTATACTAAACAGTCTGCCATGTGCACAAAATAAAAATAAAAAAATAAAAATGATATTACTTATTAATAAGTTAAGTTAATAATGATTAACTTACATTTCATACAAATACTGACAGCAATGAAAATAGTTCCAAACTCATCCAAAGCAGAATTAACCATTAAGGGTCAGTTTAACTAAACATGGCAAATTAGCGCGAGAGCGCAATTCCAAAACAGCGCCGATGGCCGTGGAAATTTCTGCGGGTGATTTACTGATAATAAGCAAAGTAAAGAACACAGACGCAACATCTAATTTCCATAATGACCAACGCAATATACCAAGCACAGCGCAAATTAGCATAAGGATATATCCGGATTCTCATAATGTGTTCTTCTGGCATTCCAAACAAATTAATGCATGTGGAAAAAATCCTCTCCTTTCTACCACACGCTCTCTGTTCTCTGCGGTGCCTCCTTCCTAACAACAACAAATGCAGCCATTTCAAGCGCAACATAGTTTTTGGCCGTTAAATAATGGCACAAATACCAGTAATTTGAGGAGCGCAAACATTAGCGAATTGCAGTGCGTGATTTTAATACTCTCCTCCCATATATTCCGCCATAAATTAAAGGGGAAACTCCTACAAATGCATATTCAATAAGGTCAGGCGCAAACATAACCGTGTCCATGCCTTTTCAGCGCTAATTCTTTACTGCACATCTTTAGTAAATCCTGACAGTACTATTTTAACTCAAAAAGACGGTTTGCGCTGACGCAAGCTGTTAGTAAATATGGCCCTTAGTCTAAGAGAAACACACAGCAGAGGAGTTTCATTTCTGGATGAATCAGTGTTACCGAACGAATCAGATGAGTGAATGATTCAATGACTCATTCATATTATTCTTACTAATTTTTACCATTACTTATTTTACCACACTTTTATGGTTACCTATAATATTATGAATGAATGATTCATTGACTCACTCCTAAAGACACTGGCTTGTTGCCATCTACTGGCATAACAACGCCCAATGACTGACACAAAAGTGGAGTGGTACAAACAATACAAAGTCTCTGTGTTGCTTTCTGTCTCCGCTACCCACAGTATGTACAGTAGGTGTTTGTTTTTTATCATTGCCATAACACTCCTTTGATAAAACTACTGCAGTGAGCTGTCCTCCTGCTGTCTGAAGCAGAACACTTTTGTGGTTTGTTTGTTCTGTATCAGCCATTAGAACAGATGATGACTCACTGCCCCATCCATGGAGGAAATGATGTTATGATTAGTATGTGATACTACAGTACAGTGATGCCCAGAGGGGCATTACGTCCTTCACAGGAGGTGTCAGGAGAGCCCTTAAGGTCTTATTAGACGGCTTCTGAAGAGCTTCTGCTGCCTCGTGATGAGGCAGAGCACATGCTGCTCAGACTGCAGTGCACCGCTACGCAGACACACAGGTTGAGCTGGCTGTAAGGCACCTGAGCTCTTCTGATTTGTGAACATGCCTGGCAATTTCATTTAAATTGGATGTTTTAGGGCCAAGAGATCAAAAGATTATTAGAATGCAGACGTTGCTGCCTGTCTGTGACAAATTGCCCGTGTATCTATATGCTGTGAGTGGCACAATTACAAATAATCATATATATTGGTGAGTGCTTGTCATTCTTACGGTCTGGACTGGAGATGTCCAATAATAATAGTAATAAAATAAATCTAAAGTCT
>NW_015650007.1:18240-20682 GCF_001515625.1 Sinocyclocheilus rhinocerous | reverse complement strand
AAAAAAAAATAAAAAAAAAAAAAAAAAAAAAAAAAAAAAAGGCAGAGTACAATTTACTATTGAAGTGTGCAAAGTGCCATAATGTGGCTAAACACTGAAAGTCAAAACAGCTTCTTGGTTTTGGCATATTAAAGGAATAGTTCACCCACAAATTTAAAATGTATTCATACAAGATGGAGATAACTTTGTTTGTTTATCAGAACAGTTTTGAATAAATTAAGCATTACATCACTTGCTCACCAATGGATCTGTGAATAGGTGTTGTCAGAATGAGAGTCCAAACAGCTGATAAAAACATCACAATAATCCGCAAGTATAATCCACACAACTCCAGTCCATCAATTAATGTTTTGTGAAGTGAAAAAGCTAAGTGTTTATAAGAAACAAATCCATCAAGGCATTTGAACTTTTAAACCGTAACTTCTGATCTGTTTTAGCCAATTATTGGCCAATCCAAGCCTTCAGAGAAGAACGGATGTGAGCCAGTGTCTGAAATGCATATTAGTAATCATATTCCTTAAAGGACTCTTCATTGTCAGTTGTGATATCTGACAAAACATTGGCTGTGATGACGGATCTTTCATCTGTCCACGGCCTCATTTCTCGTTATCACTGAAGAAAGAAAAGTCTGTTTGCATTCTGATAATCTTTGATAACTTGGGAAAAAAATTTAAAAAACACTTGACAGACTGTCAGTGAAGAAAAATGCAATGAGAGAACTAAGTCAAAAAAATAAAAATAAAGTTAAAGTTAAAGAAAAACATTTGTTTAAATAATTTGACAAAGATTATTTACTTATTGTAATTTACTTATCTTTCTCTCATTACACTAAATAAATCACAAATTATTTTATAATTACAAAAAAATTACAATTAATTGAATATTAATTCAACAGTGTGTCAAAAGTATTCTGTTATATATATATATATATATTGTTGTATGTTTTATAATAAAATACTACTTTAGTTTTTCTACTTCAAAATTTCACATTTAATGCATTATAATACTTGCTTTTTTTGTAATTATTAGTTCAATTTACTAGCAGTTCCTGAGTGAAAATAGTTTCAAACTGAATCCTATACCATTTTGTTCAGTGTATGTAATTAACATCATACAGTCTGGCCCACTTAGACGGAAAATAAATAAATACATTTAAACAAACATGTAAAATGGCATGTTTGTTTTGTTTTACATACCGTTTGGGGGCTTGTACATCTGACAGAGTTAATCCCACAATAACAGACCAGCATGGAAGAAAATCACTCAAATAACTGCACAGCAGCAGTGTTTATTTGAGGGGAAAATAGAAAGAAAGAGAGAAAAAAGACTTAGGGGGTCCCTGTCCCCGAATGCTTTTGTAGTAATAAACTCTATTTTCTTCAAGCAGTCAGCAAGATTCCTAAATTAACTGTTTACATAAATGTATGCTTTGAGAGTCCAAACAGCTGATAAAAACATCACAATAATCCGCAAGTATAATCCACACAACTCCAGTCCATCAATTAATGTTTTGTGAAGTGAAAAAGCTAAGTGTTTATAAGAAACAAATCCATCAAGGCATTTGAACTTTTAAACCGTAACTTCTGATCTGTTTTTATCAGCTGTTTGGTCTCTCATTCTCACGGCACCCATTCACTGCAGAGGATTCTGAGCAAATGATATAATGCTAAATTTATCCAAATCTGTATCAATGAAGAAACAAACTCACCTACATCTTGAACGGCTTGAGGGTGAGTACATTTATACTGTTCCTTTAATGTACACACAGTCATTTAAAGATAAGATTTCTGTCATAATACTGGGTTTTTGCATTAGTCCTTCTACTGTAAATACTGCCTAAGCATTATGTTATTAATATTAAACAAACAAACAGCAATAATGAAACCATCTCAGTGCTTTTAATTTATTTCTTTGTTATTGACTGTTTAATTTAATTCCTGAATCAATATTCACATAATTGAGGAATAGTCAAAAGCTGCAAGCCAATATTTTAATTTACTTGATATAGTTATTTAAATATAACAATTAAATCAAGAAGTGTGTTTGATAGCATAGTAGATGCCATTATTTTCTTCAAGCAGTCAGCAAGATTCCTAAATTAACTGTTTACATAAATGTATGCTTCTAACAAGCTAGATTTTATGTCCCTTTAAAATCACAGCAAAAAAAAGGTGATGTTATTATTATTTATATAACAGGTTTATTATTATAACAGGTTTGTAGCTGTTTTAATTATGTCTGCTCATTGAAAATGAACTGTTCTAGCACCCCGGGTAGCTTTTTCCAGACTGTTTTTCTCACTGCTGCTGCTGTCTGTTTGTCTGCCTATGAGAGAGTCTTGCAAGAAGACAGGAGTGAAGGAGGGATGAATGTTAAAGAGCTCAGGTGAGTCCAGTGAAATTGCACAAATTCAATCAAATGCCACTCATTGTGTGGTTCTTT
>NW_015650007.1:12782-17275 GCF_001515625.1 Sinocyclocheilus rhinocerous | reverse complement strand
AAAAAAAAAAAAAGATGGCCTAGTATACATAATGCGATTTTTACAGATCCGTGTGAACAGGTATCGTTTTAATAACATTGATATCTGCACACGAAACTTCAAAAACGCAAAGGAAAAACTTTTTTTTTTCCCCCTATTCAAATAGCTGTATTGTAGCTACACAGAGGAGAGCTGCACGCCGTCAGATGGCCGCCGAGTGAACTGACTTACTTTGTCAGGCTGGAGCTTGTTATTTTGGAAATCTTTTGTTATTTTTGAGTACAATATGCATCAGGTAGTCCATGAACAGTCCATAGGTGTGCTGTCTGAAGCTGAAATTTAAAGTCGGCTAAAAAGAGCAGAGTTCTGTGCTGATCTTCACACTGACAGAGTGTGAGCTTCTACACAAGTGACTGGTTTTCTGTTTCACAGAAGCAAAATCCATTCTCCAGGAAGCAGCCCTGTCACAAGAGGAAATGATCAATGTTTAAACTTCTCTCTCTTCTTCCATTCCTTCCGTTTTATTTTCCTTTTAGCAGAAGGTGTGAGCTATCACATCCAGCACACACCACCTGTCTACGACTGAGCCTGTGCCAAACTGCTGAATTGTATGAATATAGAACTGCTCCTCTGTGACAAGACAAACTATGCAGAAAATTGAGAACACCTCCATCAGTATTTGCCACAGTCATCATGTGTGATCAAATATTCATGCTTCTATCCCCCAGCCTCCTCCTTTCTGATATATACCGGTCCATTTATCGCAATACTCACATCGTCATCATTATCTTCATTAAGCATATCACAGCCTGTGCAGCACTTGTTGACAATGGACATAACATGTCAAGATGCCATGACAAAATCTGTTAATCAAATATGTATGCACCAATTTAAAAATTCTAGCATGCAGTATATGATTTAAGCAGATACTTATTTGGCCAATAGCTGATTTTTCTAAATAAATAAAAATAAAAAATAAAATAAATTCTTTGAAATGCTACATGTGAATTTATGCAGCACAACATGAAAATGTACACTTTGTTTTGAGCTTTATTTTTAAATATTAAATGTAGGTGAATATTAGATGCAAAAGGTAATCTAAATGTTCAAAAAAGCCACACTAAAATGAACTGTTGTGCAAATCCGAGAAACACACAGTCATGTACACTTCAAGCAGATGCATATACCACAATGTAATGTTTTTAACTTTCCCCAACAGCCCAAGCATACAGTACATATATACTATTATAGTATGTATTAATATATTTTTTATATTTATTTATTTATTTATTTATTTGTTTGTTTGTTTGTTAAAGATTTAGTAATATTGTTCTATAGTGCTTTTTGTCATTTTAATAATTTTTTTATATATTTCTATAAAGCTTTATTTATTTGTTATTATTATTATTATTACTATTATTTAGCTTTAGGTTTAGTCATTTTAATACTATACTAAAAACATCATATTTTACGAAATATTATATATTACTATATAATATACACTAAATACAGCATATTTTATTTCACTTAGTTCCCAAAGCAACATTACTTTTTTTTTCATCTAATATTGATATTTTATTTTATTTCAGCTGTATTTCAGTTAACAAAAACTTATTATTATTTTTTTTAATAGTGCCAAACCACTAATGCTTTGACAGTCTGTCTGAAACGTGCAAACACAGACAAGCAAAGTTTTCTGGTCAACCAATCAAAATCGACAACTGGCACTAGGGCTGGGTTTTGACACAAATTTCACAATTCGATTTGATTCTCATTCACAAGCTTGCGATTCGATTACCAATTCAATTCAATATCGATTATTTTGGATATACAGTGGGTACGGAAAGTATTCAGACCCCCTTAAATTTTTCACTCTTTGTTATATTGCAGCCATTTGCTAAAATCATTTAAGTTAATTTTTTTTCCTCATTAATGTACACACAGCACCCCATATTGACAGAAAAACACAGAATTGTTGACATTTTTGCAGATTTATCAAAAAAGAAAAACTGAAATATCACATAGTCCTAAGTATTCAGACCCTTTGCTCAGTACTTAGTAGAAGCACCCTTTTGATCTAAGACAGCCATGAGTCTTTTTGGGAAAGATGCAACAAGTTTTTCACACCTGGATTTGGCGATCCTCTGCCATTCCTCCTTGCAGATCCTCTCCAGTTCTGTCAGGTTGGATGGCAAACGTTGGTGGACAGCCATTTTTAGGTCTCTCCAGAGATGCTCAATTGGGTTTAAGTCAGGGCTCTGGCTGGCCCATTCAAGAACAGTCACAGAGTTGTTGTGAAGCCACTCCTTCGTTATTTTAGCTGTGTGCTTAGGGTCATTGTCTTGTTGGAAGGTAAACCTTCAGCCCAGTCTGAGGTCCTGAGCACTCTGGAGAAGGTTTTCATCCAGGATATCCCTGTACTTGGCCACATTCATCTTTCCCTCGATTGCAACCAGTCGTCCTGTCCCTGCAGCTGAAAAACACCCCCACAGCATGATGCTGCCACCAACATGCTTCACTGTTGGGACTGTATTGGACAGGTGCCTGGTTTTCTCCACACATACCGCTTAGAATTAAGGCCAAAAAGTTCTATCTTGGTCTCATCAGACCAGAGAATCTTATTTCTCACCATCTTGGAGTCCTTCAGATGTTTTTTAGCAAACTCCATGCGGGCTTTCATGTGTCTTGCACTGAGGAGAGGCTTCCGTCGGGCCACTCTGCCATAAAGCCCCGACTGGTGGAGGGCTGCAGTGATGGTTGACTTTCTACAACTTTCTCCCATCTCCCGACTGCATCTCTGGAGCTCAGCCACAGTGATCTTTGGGTTCTTCTTTACCTCTCTCACCAAGGCTCTTCTCCCCCAATAGCTCAGTTTGGCCGGACGGCCAGCTCTAGGAAGGGTTCTGGTCATCCCAAACGTCTTCCATTTAAGGATTATGGAGGCCACCGTGCTCTTAGGAACCTTAAGTGCAGCAGAAATTTTTCTGTAACCTTGGCCAGATCTGTGCCTTGCCACAATTCTGTCTCTGAGCTCTTCAGGCAGTTCCTTTGACCTCATGATTCTCATTTGCTCTGACATGCACTGTGAGCTGTAAGGTCTTATATAGACAGGTGTGTGGCTTTCCTAATCAAGTCCAATCAGTATAATCAAACACAGCTGGACTCAAATGAAGGTGTAGAACCATCTCAAGGATGATCAGAAGAAATGGACAGCACCTGAGTTAAATATATGAGTGTCACAGCAAAGGGTCTGAATACTTAAGACCATGTGATATTTCAGTTTTTCTTTTTTAATAAATCTGCAAAAATGTCAACAAATCTGTGTTTTTCTGTCAATATGGGGTGCTATGTGTACATTAATGAGGAAAAAAAATTAACAAATGATTTTAGCAAATGGCTGCAATATAACAAAAAGTGAAAAATTTAAGGGGGTCTGAATACTTTCCGTACCCACTGTAAATAACTTGCCCTAAGGGCAAGTTATTTGTTTTTCAATTTTTTATTTATTATTTATTTATTTTTGCCCTACGGGCAAGTTATTTATTTTTCATTGGCTCAAGTTAAAAAAATATAGATGTGAATCATTACCAAAAAAATTTTTTAATTGGATGAATGAAACATTTTTTTCAGTGTAAAACAGGCTCACTAGTGGTTGTTAGGTTGTCTGTAGCAGGTTTCTGTTCCTCCCTGTCTTCCTGCCTTGTCTCTCTGCCCCAAACCACCACACAGGTAGTCTGTCAGTGCAGACACTTGATTTATAACAGCGTCTGCAGCCTGGAGCCAGATTAACCTCCACCTCATGCACAAACTTCCTCCACCAGTGATTTCAAACAGCACAAATGGCATAATATAATCACAACAGGATGTTAAAGCCGGCAGTGATGTGTCATCCCTGCGTTTCACCCATGTTCAGCTCACTTTCCGCTTTTGTACCCACACATCCAAACAATAGCCTATTGAATGTGTTTTGCTGTCCTCCAGGCTCACTTTAGCCCCAGGGATGCTAAAGATAAAGTGTTTCAGGTCTTTCTACAGTCTCATCTTACTGGCATAAGTTCAGGAAAAAAATGTTTCCATTCAAAATCCTTTTTTTCATTCACCCTGGGGAATATAAATCAAGTGATTTTTTCTTTCCCTTTCTTCCTTTCATTTTTCACTGCTCTCCTTTATTTATTACACCTTATTTATTAATGTATTTATTGCCCGGATTTGTTGTCCGGTGTTATCAGAGCAAGCACGGACACTATCTGCTGGTCAGTGAAGTAGACCTTTGTGTGTGCTCTCAGGAACAGATCAGGAATCATTTCCGTTTTTCTAGATGCAATCACACAGGTCTAAACAACATCTGTGGGGGTTCGTCTTGATGAGCAGTGGTGGTCCGTGAGGGAATTTTCCGGAGCGGCAGATGTGTAAATTAATATTGATCAAATCCACACACCCTACATTGTGCCTGGAAGTAACGATGCTGCACTTCCAGATCTTTTACTATTTCACTAATTGGACTTATTTAATTA
>NW_015650007.1:4358-5705 GCF_001515625.1 Sinocyclocheilus rhinocerous | reverse complement strand
AACTGACTTACTTTGTCAGGCTGGAGCTTGTTATTTTGGAAATCTTTTGTTATTTTTGAGTACAATATGCATCAGGTAGTCCATGAACAGTCCATAGGTGTGCTGTCTGAAGCTGAAATTTAAAGTCGGCTAAAAAGAGCAGAGTTCTGTGCTGATCTTCACACTGACAGAGTGTGAGCTTCTACACAAGTGACTGGTTTTCTGTTTCACAGAAGCAAAATCCATTCTCCAGGAAGCAGCCCTGTCACAAGAGGAAATGATCAATGTTTAAACTTCTCTCTCTTCTTCCATTCCTTCCGTTTTATTTTCCTTTTAGCAGAAGGTGTGAGCTATCACATCCAGCACACACCACCTGTCTACGACTGAGCCTGTGCCAAACTGCTGAATTGTATGAATATAGAACTGCTCCTCTGTGACAAGACAAACTATGCAGAAAATTGAGAACACCTCCATCAGTATTTGCCACAGTCATCATGTGTGATCAAATATTCATGCTTCTATCCCCCAGCCTCCTCCTTTCTGATATATACCGGTCCATTTATCGCAATACTCACATCGTCATCATTATCTTCATTAAGCATATCACAGCCTGTGCAGCACTTGGTGACAATGGACAGAAGATTTAAAGTTCCCTTGACAAAATCTGTTAATCAATTATTTATGCACCAATTTTAAAATTCTAGCCTACTGTATATGATTTAGGCAGATAATTATTTGGCCAATAGCGGATATATAGCCAGTATTAAAATTATATGTTTTTTTTTTTCTAAATAAACAAAAATAAAAAATAAAATAAATTATTTGAAATGCTACATGTGAATTTCCACCGCACAGCATTAAAATGTAGATTTAAAAAAGGTACCTTTGTTTGGAGCTTTGTTTTATATATTAAATGTTTGGGAATATATTAGATGCAAAGGATGTTCAAAAAAGCAAATCTGTTGTGCAAATCTGAGAAAGACAGTGGTGTACACATCAAGCAGCTGATCACACTTAATTTACCCCCATGTGGTGTATATATAAGATTTAACCACACAATGCTTCTAGATTCTATCTTAATATGACTTTTTTACACAGTCATATTTTTTTAAAGTTATATTTTTGGGGGCTTTAATACCTTTATTGTTGATAGGACAGTGTGGAGATACGACAGGAAAGCATAGGGAAGAGAGAGCAGGGAACGGGATCGGCAAAGGACCACGAGTCGGGAATCGACACTACATGTCGGTGCACTAACCACAAGGCTATCAGCACCAACTTACACAGTCACATTTAATTGCATTGTTATAATTTTCATTTGTGTTTTTTTTTAAGTTTCCCCAATAGCCCAAGCATACAGTACCCACA
>NW_015650007.1:0-3779 GCF_001515625.1 Sinocyclocheilus rhinocerous | reverse complement strand
AACTGACTTACTTTGTCAGGCTGGAGCTTGTTATTTTGGAAATCTTTTGTTATTTTTGAGTACAATATGCATCAGGTAGTCCATGAACAGTCCATAGGTGTGCTGTCTGAAGCTGAAATTTAAAGTCGGCTAAAAAGAGCAGAGTTCTGTGCTGATCTTCACACTGACAGAGTGTGAGCTTCTACACAAGTGACTGGTTTTCTGTTTCACAGAAGCAAAATCCATTCTCCAGGAAGCAGCCCTGTCACAAGAGGAAATGATCAATGTTTAAACTTCTCTCTCTTCTTCCATTCCTTCCGTTTTATTTTCCTTTTAGCAGAAGGTGTGAGCTATCACATCCAGCACACACCACCTGTCTACGACTGAGCCTGTGCCAAACTGCTGAATTGTATGAATATAGAACTGCTCCTCTGTGACAAGACAAACTATGCAGAAAATTGAGAACACCTCCATCAGTATTTGCCACAGTCATCATGTGTGATCAAATATTCATGCTTCTATCCCCCAGCCTCCTCCTTTCTGATATATACCGGTCCATTTATCGCAATACTCACATCGTCATCATTATCTTCATTAAGCATATCACAGCCTGTGCAGCACTTGGTGACAATGGACAGAAGATTTAAAGTTCCCTTGACAAAATCTGTTAATCAATTATTTATGCACCAATTTTAAAATTCTAGTCTACTGTATATGATTTAGGCAGATAATTATTTGGCCAATAGCGGATATATAGCCAGTATTAAAATTATATGTTTTTTTTTTTCTAAATAAACAAAAATAAAAAATAAAATAAATTATTTGAAATGCTACATGTGAATTTCCACCGCACAGCATTAAAATGTAGATTTAAAAAAGGTACCTTTGTTTGGAGCTTTGTTTTAAATATTAAATGTTTGGGAATATATTAGATGCAAAGGATGTTCAAATTCCCTTTATTTATTTGGTTTTAATATCATGTGCTTCATCTTATGCTTTCTTGGAGATCTGTATGTGGCATTATAAAGTATTTCATGTCTATTGATCTGACATGTTTTTACAATACAGAAGCGGCCAGCTATTTTTACTCTCTCTTCCTTCTCTAGTTATCATATGCCTTTCAGTTTAAATCCAGGCCCAAATCCTGGTAAGAACATTAATTGAGAGCTGATATTGAAAGGGATAACAGAAGCGCGTCTGCTTTATTGAAAGTAAATGAGCACTGACTATGAAGAGGAGACAAAGCAAGATCCTCCCATCAATAATGAATCCAGCTAAACCTCTGAGAACTGTAAAATTTCTCCTTTACGTATGAATTATGCATGCCCTTTAGTGCATTGCTGATCTCTTTCAGACTTTGTGCCAGGGTGTTTGTGACAGTAAAAGGCCAAATATTGCTGTTCTGTTTGGTCAGGAAGAAAGAAATATTACTGAGCCTACAGACTGCAAAGCCAGCCATTAATGTCGCTCAGCTCTGCGTGTGGCTGCCGATAACTGCCATAGACGTTTTGATATTTCGAGATTTCAGACCCCTCTTTTCTGAAGAAATCCCTCCTCATAATAAGTATCCATGCTCACTTTTAGTTCTCTGTTGTCAAACACTGACATTCCTTGTCACTTAAACTATGATGACAGGCTTTGAGTCTGAAAAGGATTGTTCAACCAAAAATGAAAAATGTCTTGCTTAAATCAGGAGAGAAATATGCACAGATCAAGCACCGTTTTCAAGCAAAAACATTTCTGAACAAATAATATGCTGGATTTTGACATGACTGGACAACAAAGGATGGACTTTTTTACTTGAGGAATCATCGTTATGGATTATGTGGTGTGTATTTTAGTCGGAAGCAATGCAATGGCTGATTTGTTTCTTACAAACATGCAAACTTTTCACTTCACAAGACATTAATCGATGGACTGGAGTTGTCTTGTGGATTATTGTGATGTTTTTATCAGCTGTTTGGACTCATTCTGACGGCACCCATTCACTGCAAAGAATCCATTGGTCAGCAAGTGATGTAATGCAAAATTTTTCCAAATCTTTTCCAATGAAGAAAAAAAAAACATATACATCTTGGATTGCCTGAGGGTAAGCACATTTTAAGCAAATTTTGTTTTTGGGTAAACAAGTTTTTTTTTTACCACATGCAAATAAAGCACAATGCCAAACCAGCATATTAAGAAGGAAATGTGGCAGGTTTGAATGCTGCCATCTTTCAATCGATCATCTCTGATGGATAACTGCTATCATGATCTACCATGATCTCTTCGAATACATTTTGATTTACCACCTGCCTCCTTGGTGGAAATAGCACAACTCAAATTGCGGCAGAATAAGCAACTCAAACAGCAGTGAATAAGACGCAATCTATAATAATCCTAATTTGCATAAGAGGTGTGTTTTTGTTAAAAGAATCCCAATAACTTAATTTAAATACTCACTATTAAGTGTTATTTCACTGAATTTAACACCTGGTTAGTGAATAAGAGCCAGGTTTTGCCCTGTAATGTCAGATTAGTGGGACAAAATCAGGCTGTCAAAAGTTTAAAAGTAAGCAAAGGGAGAGAAATAAAGTGCTTTTTAATGGTAGAACACCTCTGTGTCAGTTCTTCACCCAAAGAATGCACTTCTGCAACCTAATGAGACCGTTCTCTATCTGTGGCACCCGTGAACACTAAAAAACAGGGTCTGAAAAATAATATATACAACATTTGCTCTATGATGAGATGGATTTTCCTCCCACTAAGGAATAGCACAACACAGCAGCCTGATTACTTTGACTTGAGGCAAGTTTGCGCGTCTCCCTCATTAGTGCATGGAGAGTCCACTGGGGGATTTGCACCATGTTAATCACCTCCTGGATGCAATATGGATTCCACTCTCAAGCCCTCATTTCAGAGCACTGTTTTGACCAAGGCCTGGAGCAAATCACCTGCTATAATTGTGATCAATGGGCCATGTCAACCTATTTCACAGACAAGTGCTTCTCTTGGTGGCTGGGGTCAATGGCACAAATAGCAATGATTTACATAGGCAATACTGAAAGTTGCAGAATCACCGCGGACAACTTGCCTAATACAAGAGATTAAATCTTGCAGAGCAAGAGCATTTGAAAGCTTTTAGGAAAGACACTTAGCACTGTGGCTCTCAGATAGCACTGGGACCTGGGCACAAGTCTTTAAAAGAGATATATTTTCAATTTACTGAGAACAGAGTTAGCCTATAAAATCTTGTGTGGCAATGGTTATTAGGTAGTATTTCTGACTGCACTTCACAATCTCACCACTGATGCTACAGATTTTACCTCAGCAATCCAGGTTGGAATGGTGTCTCACATATAGGCTGTCAGTATTTTTGCATGTTTTTAATGTTCATTCTGGTGCATCGGTGTATGGGACATCCCACAGCCCCTGCGAGTGGACATATGCACACTCAGTTAGGAGGTGGTGAATTCAGTGAATTTGTTTTTCTATCTGCAAACTTCTTGCAAAGGAAGTCGCATCAAAGGAGCATATTCTACTAAAAGGCACATTCATGTAGACTTTTTAATGTGCCATTAAGTGTATGTACACAGGAACCTCAGCTGCAGGGTGGCTGCCAGATTTAACCTTTTTTGATAACAGAAATCCAAAATCATTATAAGAAAACATCTCAAAGCTCAAAAAGGCAAAATAACTATAGAAGATATGGATTTCTTACTGCCAGGTAAGAAAAAAAAATGCTTTGGTAAATAATAAAGCCAACAAACGAGTCATAATTAGGAAATAAAAAATAGAAATTATATATACAGTGGGTACGG
>NW_015650006.1:0-743 GCF_001515625.1 Sinocyclocheilus rhinocerous | reverse complement strand
CCATTCAGAATCCTCATGTATTGAAATCTTCCTATTTACGAAGCTTTTTTTTAGAGCCCGACCGATATGGGTTTTTTGGGCCCGATACCGATATTAGGGAGTAAAAAAGGCCGATATTTTTTGTGTATATTATAGTACAGTACCAGTCAAAAGTTTGGACACTTTCCCATTCGTGTGTCCAAACTTTTGACTGGTACTATATATAGAAAACAGTATATACATAAACAGAATATATATACATAAACACATTTTTTGCAATGATCACTCAAATGTGGTGATCAAACACTTATAATGACGTGACAGAGATACGTAATGGAGGCAGGGCATTTAACAATTTAACAATAAACTTTATTATCCAAAATGAGTCTGATAACTTTAATTCAATTAAATTCGATTCCATTCAACTTTATTCTGTTGAAGTTTATTTCACTTTTGAACATTCATTCACGGATTTGCGCTACTGTCTTCACACACAGACGAAACTTACTAGAGAAGTGTGAAGTGTGACATAATATACCTCTGTAAATAAATATAAATTCACGTCTCGCGCACTTTAATGCCCTTTGAATGTTACGTGTACGTTCCCTTGGAACTGGAATCATGGCGGAATATCATGTGAAGTCCCCTTCGCAGGGCACTTACGGTCGAATAAGCCAACGCTTGAATGGTGCTGCATGAACAAGAGACCTTACTGAAGTGCTGAAGGGATCCCCCGAATTTGGTGCGGATTCGCCGCGCCTTTA
>NW_015650005.1:0-517 GCF_001515625.1 Sinocyclocheilus rhinocerous | reverse complement strand
AAAGAACAATGTCAAAAAGTTTTATTCTTGTATATCATTTTGCTTATATATATGTGTGTGTGTGTGTGTGTGTGTGTGTCGAGCCCCCACCGCTCCTGTCATTCGGTCCGCTGCGAGAGAGAAAGTGGATAAGTTTGGCAAAAGTTTTAAATGCACTACATCTATCTCAAAGCGCGATATTACTTTTTTAAATAAACACTACATCTATCTCAAAGCGCGATATTACTTTAATATTTAAATAAACAGATGCCCTATTCATCTGATGTCCGGCGGTTCTTGTTTATATTTGAACTAAGTTTCTTATTTTAAGCATGGCTTAGTGGTCTACGCAGTCATTATGTGGCGCAATAGTTCGTTTTTGATCATCGTATCTAATTTCCGTCTCAAACGGGGTTTAAAATGCGTTTAGCTAATATCACATCTATTTTAAATATTAATTAACCTTTATTCATCAATTTTTTTTAATTTGGTGATGTTTTATTTCACAATGTCGATCTGTTTAAACAGATGTTCTCAC
>NW_015650004.1:161668-161910 GCF_001515625.1 Sinocyclocheilus rhinocerous | reverse complement strand
ATGTCTATACTCAACAACCAGGGCCAATGGGATGGAAAAGAAAACAAGTACAAAGAGGACAGAGAGGAAGAGGCAAGCCGTATACTGGTCCTCCAGGAATGTGCTGGGGATGCGGAAAATCTGGACATAACAAAAATGACTGTCCCACCAATCCATGGCAACAGCCACCTAGGGGTGGAAGGGGGGAGAATTGGCAGCAGCCCTCCCGGGGTCCATTACAGGGCCCAGTAAACCCTTGGGGA
>NW_015650004.1:157045-159687 GCF_001515625.1 Sinocyclocheilus rhinocerous | reverse complement strand
AAAAAGAGAAAGAAGTGTTAGCTTTGTTCAAAAAGGAAGGAGAAGACTCATTGAAAAATATAAAACAGGCAAGAAAAATACTAAAAGAGGCAGACAAAGAAACAAAGAAAAAAGAAGAGTTGTTTTTTAAACCACCCCCATATCTGCCCCCAGAGGGACCGTTCCCAATACTTAAGGGTACTGTAGAAGTGTCTGGAGAAATGCAAATGGAAGGACAAGTAGAATTGGAAGAAAAACAAAAAGAACCAGATGTAAGACCAAAGAGGCGACAGAATAAAAAGAGTGAGGGATATTTACCTTTAGATTGTTATAAACAGGCACGCATAGCATTAGAAATGATGAAAGCAAACTATGAAGGAAAAACAGGAAATGAGGAAACGTTAGAGCAGATGAGGAGAGAAGATAAGGAGATTGAAACACAGGCAGAGGCTATGGAAGCAGAAATAGGAAGGAAAATTAAAGAAACAGAAAAATTAATACAAGATGCAGATAAACTGGTGAGAGATAGAATTAAACTATTAGAAAGCAGAGAGGAAGTGAGTGAAGGGGAGGAGTCATCATTTGATAAAGGAACATGGGGACAGGGAAGAGAAAAAGGAAGACTTAGACCACTGGCTGCACAACTCCCAATTTTAATTAAGGGTACACAGGGACAGTATGTCCCCTGGGCCTCACAGGACCTTGAGGGGCTGGTCACTCGCCTCCCAGACATCCATGAGGGGGCTGGGAAGTGGATTAAGGTGTTTGAAGAAGAAACTATGGGCAAACTTTTAGCTGTGGGGGACATTAAAGCACTGCTGGCAAAGATTATAGGAGGGGCAAAAATGGAAGAAATTCTTCAAGCATCCAATCTGGACAGAGCTGTGGACTCTCACTACATGGATGGAACTGTTTTTGATGCATTCCGTCCAGCAGTGTGGCAGGCACTGCGTGCTGAGTACCTGATCAGACTAGACCCTAAATCATTAAAGGGAGAACAGCTGGGGGAAACAGAAAATCCAACCACATATGTCCAGAGACAGCTGAAAAGATGGAAGCAAGAGACTGAAGGGAATCCAGAAGGAGACCCATTAATGGCAACATTGTTTAGAAATGCTGTGATAGATGCCATGCCACAAGCTGTAAAGAGCAGGTTGGAGGACGTGGTCGGCTTAAACTCTAAAACACACAAAGAGTTCTGTGACCATGTATCTCATGCATTTGAACAGAAGCTCAAAAACCAAGAGAAAGAGCTACAGAGAAAATTAACTCAGTTACAACTTGAAGAACTGACAAAAAAGAATAAGAAAAAGATTCAAGCTCCAGTAAAGAACGACGAATCAGAACAAATGACAGTGATGTCTCCAGTAAATGCTCCTCCACCACCTATTCAGCCAAGCCCCCCTGCAGCAGCCCATCCAAATGCACACCAGATCCCTTTACCCATCATTAATGTCTATACTCAACAACCAGGGCCAATGGGATGGAAAAGAAAACCAATACAAAGAGGACAGAGAGGAAGAGGCAAGCCTTATACTGGTCCTCCAGGAGTGTGCTGGGGATGCGGACAACCTGGGCATAATAAGAAGCCGCGTCCCACCAACCCAAGGCAACAGCCACCTAGGGGTGGAAGGGGGGAGAATTGGCAGCAGCCCTCCCGGGGTCCATTACAGGGCCCAGTAAACCCTTGGGGAGGTCCAATTCAAGGATATTAGGGGTGCCAAGAGAATCCTATTGGGGGATTAGCTTCCAATTTTAACAACTAAAGCTGATCAAGAACCTATTCTGCAAATTGAAATAGAGGGAAATACAACACCAATGATGGTAGACACAGGAGCTGTTTATACTTGTGTGAATTAAAATTATGCCTCAGATCTCCCCTTGTCTGGAAAATTTGCAAAGACAATAGGATTCTCGGGACAAACACAGCTAACTCCAATGACAGCTCCAGTGTGTCTACAAACCAAAAATAAAAGTGTAACCATACCCATTCTTGTATCAAATCAGACTCCTGTTAATTTGTTAGGGAGAGATGCATTATGTAAACTAGGGCTACAAATTTGGTGTTCTCCAGAAGGAGTATATATAGACTCAATAGGAATAGAAACTCAAATGGTGGTTGTAGAGCCAAAAGCAAATGTTTGTTGGATAGGACAGATAGAACAAGATGTGAGACAGACAATTAATAAATGGGGAAAGTTTATTGAGGCACATATTCTAGAAGCACAGTTACCAAAATCAGAATTTCATTGCACAATGATATATGATCCCGAAAGAGATGAAAAAATAGAGAAAAAATGGCAGGAAGAAACTGCAGGACAAAAAATTGAAACAATCTCACAGCACATCATAATACATCGTAAACAGGTAGCAGCTTTGAGTATACCTGAATGTGAATTTGTGAAAAAATGGTTCAATTTAACATATTCTGTACCAGATGTGTCTGTATATGTAGGAAAAAACTGGGGAGCAAAAGATCTAGGACCAATGATGAAAAAAGCAAATGGGAACCAACAGAACATCCATTGATTTTTCATTAAAGTGACAAAAAATACATCAAAATTTTGTGTGCAACCAGTTTGATGGGAATTCCTCAGAAAGTAGTTATCAGTCAAAAACTGACGCAGATGACTACAACATCCAAATTGATAGACACGACTGAC
>NW_015650004.1:153506-156611 GCF_001515625.1 Sinocyclocheilus rhinocerous | reverse complement strand
TCCAGGTGACCAAGTATATCTGAGGGTATTCCGGAGAAAGTGGAATGAGCCCAGGAGAGAGGGACCTACAAAGTCGTGAGAGCTACTCCAACTGCAGTCCAAGTGGAGGGAAGTACAACCTGGTATCATCTAAACCACTGTACGAGAGTTCCCAAAATAAGGACGGAAAGAGAAGGAAACAGACAAGCAGATAACTCAGGAGAAAGTGACGAGGAGAGACCAGTGACACAAGATGAAGTGCAAACTGATGAGATCTCAAAAAAAGATCCACAAGGAACTCACAGTCTCCTGTCAGACAAACAGGAGAGGCGAAAAAATATGTCTGACAACATATCTGATGATCATCACATGCCTACTGCATCTAATTCTACAAGCTCAAGCTCAAGCTGTAGCAAACAGCACCCAGACTTCCCTAGAATCAACTTTCACCCCCTCAGTTGAATCTAGCAGTGGCTTTGACTTAATCCAAACAAAACAAAAACTAGATAAGGAGGAAAAAGTATCTAGACAAAATAGACACATTGTAAATGACAACCGTAATATTACTTATAAGAGAACGGGCAATTCAGATATGTTATGGGAAAAGGCAGAAGACAATAATTGGTATCAATGGGTAAATTACACAGCAGAAAAAGAGAAATGGGAAAACTGCATAGTTTGCTTTGAAGCACGACCAATTTTATATATTGTACCAATACCTATACACAGTTCTAGTTGTAGAATATTTCATGATGAATGGTTTAAGAAATGTCCAGGACTGTCTAATGCAATGGGGAACATTGTTTTATCTTAAAGAGGGGTTTGAGGGATGGGGATCTTTTACTCCCTCCTAGTCAAGTGTGGGGGGAGAGGTTTGGTTCTGCTGCTCTCGCCAGAGTGCTGTTACATAATAGGTAACAGATTATCCATAATAATCTAGTCATTGGTGATAAAACTGTGTGACTTAATTAAGTCACTAGGTAGTGATTGGCACTTTCGCCGCGCCATACTCCGCTCACCCTCAGCCGTGGTGCAGGGGGCTCCGCTCCGCTCCGCACTCACACCATCCGCGACTTTCTCCCTCATGGCGGATATTGTCGCTGGCTCTCACACCTGATCTGACGGCTTGGGCTCTCCTTCCGGGGCTATCCTCCGCTCAGTTGCTCGGCATTGCGCTGGCTTGCATAGCCAGCGCAATGGGCTCTCTGTCATGGGCTCTGGCTTTAGCTTCGCACAGCGGGGAGATGGTGGGCTGGGCTCTGGGTCTGGTGGGTCCGGAGAGATCCCCCTCGGGACAGACGGTGACCGGGGATCTGTGTCTCGCCAGTGTCCACTCCACAAATGCGGCGAATTCCGCTCGAGGGCCATCTTCGGACGATGGCGCTCTGCACGCGGGGTTGAGGCTGGCGTCATAGAACGCGCAGAGTGCGTCGTCCGGGTAGGTGGTGAGATGGGCAATTGCCAGAAACAGTCTGGTATGACCCTCGAGCGATCTTTCCCCCTGCTCCAGCGGGAGGAGGATGTATTCAGGGCGGGCGATTTGATCCATAAGGGAAACAATGGGAGGACAAAAACAAATACGGAGCGAAAAACAGAAACAAAACGGTGGGGAAACATGCAATTTAAACTATTGTTGGTCCGGTGTTCTGTCACGGTTGCACTACTGATTGGAGTGCGGAGCAAAGAACGGAGGGAGATGAGGAGTACATCAATCCAGAGAATTTTAATTATAACAAGGAACAAGGAAAACTCACGTAGCACATGTAGACATAAACATTCAATACCGGACAAGGGAGAATGGCAGAGGCTAGAACTTAAACGGGGCAGATAGCGAGGGGTAGACAGGTGAGGAGGATAAACTAATAAGGAGACACACTTGGAAACAATGAACAATCAAACACACGAGAAAAATAGGTAGCAGAGCACATGGGTAGCAAAAACACAACACAGACAGTCCCGAATCCTGACAATTTTACAGATGTTACTTTAATTTGATTTATTTACTGTATGGTAAAATATGTGTACTATGTGGTAAAACATTCAACATGACATACACTACCAATCAAAAGTTTTTGAACAGTAAGATTTTTAATGTTTTTGTAAAGAAATCTCTTCTGCTCACCAAGCCTGAATTTATTTAATGCAAAATACAGCAAAATCAGTAATATTGTGAAATATTTTTACTATTTAAAATAACTGCTTTCTATTTGAATATATTTTAAAATGTAATTTATTCCTGTGATCAAAGCTAAATTTTCAGCATCATTACTCCAGTCTTACTCCAAGTGTAACAATATACACAATACCGTTCAAAAGCTTGGAGTCAGTATATATATATATATAGAGAGAGAGAGAGAGAGAGAGAGTGTCATGTCCAAAAGTTTTGCTGCTTAAGCTGTTGTGGTGTCCATTCACATGATTTTTAGAATTTAGGTTTCTAGATTATTGTATAGAGTGATCAGATGCATTTTAAATAATTGCTAAAGGCTTCATTGGCCAAAAAAAATTCTCTGTTTTGCTAACATTAATTGACTAATCAGCAGCACATGTGAAAGTGTGAATGAGTACTAGTCAGGTCAAATCACTATCATACTAATTCGATTGTAAGAGCAGACTGATTGCTATAAAAGGAGGGAAGAAGTGCTTCCAATCATTGTGTTCTTGATAGCAATGGTTACCTCCAAATAAACACATGTATATTGTTACACTTATAGTAAGACTGGAGTAATGATGCTGAAAATTGAGCTTTGATCACAGGAACAAATCATCGCTTTACATCAAAATGGCCTCACATGCAAGGAAATTGCTACAAAGAATATTGCACATGAAATAACTATTTACCGGATCATCAAGTACTTCAAGGAGAGAGGTTCGACTGCAGTGAAGAAGTCTTCAGGACGTCCCAGAGTGTCCAGCAAGCGCCAGAACCGTCTCCTCCTGGAGTCAGCTACGGAATCGTGTCACCACCAGTGCAGAGCTTGCTCAGGAATGGCAGCAGGTTGGTGTGAGAGTATCTGCACGCACAGTGAGGCCAAGACTGTTGGACAACGGCCTGGTGTCAAGAAGGGCAGCAAAGAAGCCACTTCTCTCCAAGAAAAACGTCAAGGACAGAACTGAAATTCTGCA
>NW_015650004.1:149404-153424 GCF_001515625.1 Sinocyclocheilus rhinocerous | reverse complement strand
ACTTTTCACAAAAAAACAAATTTCACTGTTTTTTGATCCTGACACAACATGACCAGCTAACATTAATTGACTAATCATATCAGCAGCACATGTGAAAGTGTGAATGAGTACTAGTCAGGTCAAATCACTATCATACTAATTCGATTGTAAGAGCAGACTGATTGCTATAAAAGGAGGGAAGAAGTGCTTCCAATCATTGTGTTCTTGATAGCAATGGTTACCTCCAAATAAACACATGTATATTGTTACACTTATAGTAAGACTGGAGTAATGATGCTGAAAATTGAGCTTTGATCACAGGAACAAATCATCGCTTTACATCAAAATGGCCTCACATGCAAGGAAATTGCTACAAAGAATATTGCACATGAAATAACTATTTACCGGATCATCAAGTACTTCAAGGAGAGAGGTTCGACTGCAGTGAAGAAGTCTTCAGGACGTCCCAGAGTGTCCAGCAAGCGCCAGAACCGTCTCCTCCTGGAAGTCCGCTACGGAATCGTGTCATCACCAGTGCAAAGCTTGCTCAGGAATGGCAGCAGGTTGGTGTGAGAGCATCTGCACGCACAGTGAGGCCAAGAAGAGCAGCAAAGAAGCCACTTCACTCCAAGAAAAACATCAAGAACAGACTGAAATTCTGCAGGAAGTACAAGGATTGGACAGCAGAAGACTGGTGCAAAGTTATTTTCTCTGATGAAGCTCCCTTCCGACTGTTTGGGTAATTTCTGGAAAATTGATTGTTCGGAGAAGAAAAGGTGAACGCTACCATGAGTCCTGTGTTGGGTTGCTTTTCAACCAAGAGAGTGGGCTCTATCATAATTCTGCCCAAAAACAATGCCATGAATAAAAAAAAAAAATTGTATCAAAACGTTCTGCAAGAGCGACTTCTTCCAACGATCCATGAGCAGTTTGGGGATGATCCCTGCATTTTCCAGCATGATGGAGCACCATGTCACAAAGCAAGAGTGATAAAGAAGTGGCTCGAAGATCATTACATTGAATTGTCCTCATGTTTGTGGTCTCTCACATTTTGAAGATCTTATAAGATTTTAAAAATCTTTTAGTGTGTACCCAGCATTACCGGATCATCAAGAACTTAAAGGAGAGAGGTTCGACTGCAGTGAAGTCTTCAGGACGTCCCAGAGTGTCCAGCAAGGGCCAGGACCATTTCCTCCTGAGGAGTCAGCTACAGAATCGTGTCTCCAGCAGTGCAGAGCTTGCTCAGGAATGGCAGCAGGTTGGTGTGAGAGCATCTGCACGCACAGTGAGGCCAAGACTGTTGGACAACGGCCTGGTGTCAAGAAGGGCAGCAAAGAAGCCACTTCTCTCCAAGAAAAACGTCAAGGATAGACTAAAATCTAGGAAGTACAATAATTGGACAGCAGAAGATTGGTGCAAAGTTATTTTCTCTGATGAAGCTCCCTTCCGACTATTTTTGACATCTGGAAAATCGATTGTTCGGAGAAGAAAAGGTGAACGCTACCATGAGTCCTGTGTTGTGCCAACAGTGAAGCATTCTGAGACCATCCATGTGTGGGGTTGCTTTTCAACCAAGGGAGTGGGCTCTCTCATAATTCTGCCCAAAAACACTGCCATGAATAAAGAATGGTATCAAAACGTCCTGCAAGAGCGACTTCTTCCAATGATCCATGAGCAATTTGTTGATGATCCATGCATTTTCCAGCATGATGGAGCACCATATCACAACGCAAGAGTGATGAAGAAGTGGCTCGAAGATCATTAAATTGAAATCTTGGATCTGTGGCCAGGCAACTCCCCGGATCTCAATTCCATACAGAACCTGTGGTCAGTCCTCAAAAGGCGAGTGGACAAGCAGAAGCCCACAAATTGTGATCAACTCCGAGAACTAATAAGAGAAGAATGGATCGTCATCAGTCAGCTAATATCCAGCATGCCAGAGTGAATTGCAGAGGTTATGAAGAACAAGGGTCAACGCTGCAAATATTGACTCATTATATATATATTTTTGCCAATAAAAGCCTTTAAAACTTACATGCTTATCATTATTTTTCAGTATACCATAGAAACGTGGAAAAATAATCTACAAATACTGAAGCAGGAAACTTTGCAAAAGACAAAATTTATGCCACTGATAAAACTTTTGACCATGAATTGTATGTGTATATATATATATATATAGAAATTAAAACTTTTATTTAGCACAAAAGTGATGATAAAGATATTTATAATGTTACAAAAAGATGATGTTCTTCTGAACTTTCTATTCTTCAAAGATACCTGAAAAAAATCTTCTCAGCTCTTTTCAACATAATAATAATAATAATAATAATATTAATTGTTTTTTGAGCAGCAAATCAGAATCTTACAATGATTTCTGAAAGAGTGAGTGACTGGAGTAATGATGCTAAAAATGCAGCTTTGATTGTTCCTAATACACTGTTTAACTGCACTCGCAAGTGAATCTCAAGTTATTTTGTGTGATAGTTAAATATTCTAAATAAAATACAAACAAAAATATTTATATTTATTTTGTCCTCACATTCTTTCTTGTAACTCTTCCCTCTCAGTCATATACCTGAGTGAAAGGCTCATTATGCAGCTCATTATGTGGGCCTTTGTCTTCTTAGGTATTAATCGCACTATTATCCATGATCATTCACGCCTCCTCGCATATGCCCTTTTGAAATAAAAAGTGTCTTAGAAAATGTAAATCAATATATTGTTTTCTGTGAGCGAGTAAACAAGATGATTTTCACGTCATTTTGAAGCAAAAACTCTAGGCTACAAGATCCAGTTCTCAAAAGTTGGTCCAGTGCGGCCATAGTTCTAGTAAAGGGGTATTGAGAATTCCTGTATGAATCAGCAATGAGTAACGCTTCTTCTAGCTTGAGATGGTCTGTGAGAATCTGAAATTTATAATTCTCCGTGGCATTAGCAGGGAGTGTGTTCTCTAAGGCGATCTTCAAAACTCTCTCAGGTTTGGATGTACAAAGTCTGCTATGATGGGAGTAGGGCCTCTGTACATTGACTTTGGCTCAAACTGAGGCACTTGACTCGGTGGACTATGGGGCATTTGGTGGCGCCAGGCAGAATCATAAGTTGAGGAGGTTTCATACTCCTGCTGGTATGAGAGATAATAACCACGGTCAGGGTGGTAGCGTTCTTCTTCCTTTGGGGCCCCCTAACTGAATGGCTGGGCACTTGGAGTATCATGGGGGTACATTTCGTCTCTGGGAGCAGCCACCAAACCTGGAGATTGTTCTTGACTTGAGGAACTGTCTCATCTGAAGCGTGGTGCTGGTACTGGCCCGAAGCTTCTCTCCGCAGGCTGCATGTGCTTAAGATGGTGTGGTGCAGGAATAGGTATGCTAGGATGAGGTTGACGGGCAGGAATAGCAGATGGAGGGGGCTGAGGTTGTTGTTGATCAACCTGCATTTGTAGCAGCAGCCGCTTAAGCTGTGAGAGCTCTTGAGCAAACTGCTGATTTGTCTGCTGCAATCCATCTCTTTCCTGTTGCACCTGTTGCATCTGTACAGTGTGCAAGGAATTTTAGCTCAGGTTTTCGGAGGGAATCGAATCTGAAGATTCAAAATCAACCTGATTAGAACTGATTACAAATTTGATAGTTTACACTTTATCAACTGTTCGTCCAGCGAGACGTTAACATCAGTATATCTTAACAATTTGGATATTTGTATTAACCCTTGGCCACAGGTTAATACATGCTAGTGATAATTTATAAGCTACGAGCTAGGTAGCAAGATCTGGGCAAAGTTTTAACTTTAAAATACACAACACAAGACAATGATTCTTATAATGAAACAAGAATGTATTTGAGCTACTCTAATATATTACACTAAACTAATGAAAACACATGGACACACACACATACATAAACAAACACACATACAGTTCAAAGAATGAGGATTAACAGAGTTTGACTGAAGTCCCAAAATTCTAGTAAGTTATTAGTTCTTAGATCGCACCAAGAAAATCACAAAAGCAGAGATTTGGCTTATCTTTAGTTGCTTAAGATC
>NW_015650004.1:147302-149368 GCF_001515625.1 Sinocyclocheilus rhinocerous | reverse complement strand
AGAGATTTGTCTTATCTTTACTGCTTAAGATCAATTCGCACCAGTTCAGCAAGATATGAAGCTTTGTTTGTTTGCGTTTTGGTGAAAGCTGAGCAGGGTTTCCTCGGTGGCTTGTCCCAGGGAATCCCGGCACCTCTGATTGGTTGGCGATCTGTCGTTTGGATGACGTCCTTTTGGGAGAGCCCTCGTGGTGAATGGTTGGTTGCCTTGTGACGTAGGAGCTTCGGAAGTCGGTTGCCTTAGGTACGGAGAGTGATGCTTGAAGTTCTTCTGAGAGTTCCTTTGCTTGGCTTTAGACTTTTAAGATTTTGGCAGTCACGAAGTTTCAACGGAAGGTTTGAGAATTACTGGACGACCCAATCGCTTGATGGTGCAGCGTGTGAGTGCAAGTTGGAGCGCAGTCGAACACAGGCGAAAGAGCTCGGATCTGTTCGTGACATTTGGTTTTAAGCGAGCCGATTTGGTCCATCCCAGAAGCGATTGTCCCAATCAGCTGTTGCAGGACTTAGCCATGCCCCAGACGGTTCCTCTTTGTGCATTGATTAACATAATACTCCCTCCATCACATGAGGAGACCATCTCTAAAAGTTTTGTTAATACTTCTATAAAGTGTTGTAATCATGTGTATGATACCAAAAATGTAATCATTCACACCATATGATATCACGTTGACATCGTCACGACTTCAGGAGTGTGTATTTTGACATAGGTGTTACTCTGCCAAATCCCACATTCACAACGTCTTTGAGCCAGTAAAAATCATTCACACCAAGATATTGCAAATAAAACAAGCTTTCACCCAACATTAAACATCAAGTATCTGGCATACACATTAATACGTTTTATCTACTAAAAGGGGTTATAAAACATTGATTAAACACCATCGATTACATAAAACACATCGAGCATAGAAAGGCACAAAACACATTATTTGTGGATAAAGTTGCCCTAGTGGCAATACTTTAAATGATTGTCTTTTGAAATTGTCTGTGTCGGTTTCTGTGTTTCTGCCGAAGAACAGCAAGCAGATGTTCAATGGGTCATGGGATGTCACGCTGTATAGATCCTGTGTGCACGTGCAGGCCGGGAGGGTGTGATTAAATTAGTTTTTTCCTGTGCCTATACTATAGTTCCATGCATAAGTGATCACAATGTATCTCTCAACTATATGTTGTGAAAGAACTCTTTAGTCCTTGATACAAAAGATCTCTGTTGTCTCCTGATTGGATTAGTTTTTCATCACTCTTCCGATTCTTCTGAGGAGATTATGACAAGGCGTTGACAGGAAATCGACCCAGGCCATTGGCGTCAAGTGATGGTGTGATTAGTTTAGACCTCATGATGGTTTGGAGGGGGGAGATCTTTAGATTCTCCTGGAATATGTCTGTTCAATAGTTCATGTGGTGAATCCATAGTTTATTCGGGTCTGTTCGAGACAGAGATCCTACACATCCCACTTTTGCTCGGTGATGTTTCCGGTGCGAACATTGGTGGGCACTGGAACAAGAGGCAGAGAGTTTATTCAAGTTTATTTGTATAGCGCGTTTCACGATACAAATCGTTGCAAAGCAACTTTACAGCAAATTAAGTTTTTACAATATTTAGTGGTAGCTTATCAGTGGTGACTGTCAGTTAATGTACATATGGCAGAAATGTACTGAAAAATCAATTAAAGATATAAAAACTAAATAAAAATGTGTTCACAAAATAAAAACTAAACTAAAACTAACAAATATATGAATGAAATTAATAAAAACTAAACTGAATTAGCAAATTTGAAAACGATATTAAAATAAAACGAATTTAAAAATTAAAAACTATAATAACCTTGGTCCAAACACCTTCCTGGTAACAGAACAGAAAAGGAGGGACAATTATCTGCGAAGATCATGGTTTGGCGGGGTTGCCTCGATCGGTTGGCAACGGCTTTTCACAATGATTTACGACAATTTTGGTGAAGGGAGTCAATCCTAATTTCGGGACCTGGATTTAAAGATCAGTTAAGGGAATTCCCTGATGAGGGGACTAGAGGGGAAAGGAAATTATAGTGAGAGAGGAAAAAGGAC
>NW_015650004.1:137100-145434 GCF_001515625.1 Sinocyclocheilus rhinocerous | reverse complement strand
GAAAAAAAGATGAGAACGCGCATCCTTTCTGAAACAATACAAAACTTTTGCCTATAGCATCTTGTGATCACTCTGCCAGGCTTTTGAACAAATGTGCAATGGCTAAATCACATCATACACATGCTTATAATTCTTCATAAATGAAAAGAACATTCAAATATAAGCCTTTACTGTTAAATGCGATTGCCGTTATTATTACATTTCTTTAGTCCCAGTTTTGATTGATGCACGGCTGTTCACGGAAAAGTGAGCAAGACACCACAGTTACAATATCATGATTATGGTTAAATAAGAAAAGACGTATAACCAAATAAGGGCTACATTTATTTTCATACTAAATATCTCAACACACATCATTGGATATGACATTAAACGCGACTTGTGTAGATTAATTTAGTAAAAAAGGCTTGCCTGCTTTCTTTGGCATATATTTGTATACTTTTACTATCTAATCAATTTCAGCATGCGTTAATTTTGTGTCGATATATGTTTGCCTCACTAAGGTTAAATTATGCCTACGTCTTTCTTTGGCCCTGGAAGTGATCTGTTAATTCTGCTAAACTTTAATTAAAACTGAAACTTAAACTGAAACTAAAATATATAAAAACTAAATAAAAATGTGTTCACAAAATAAAAACTAAACTAAAACTAACAAATATATGAATGAAATTAATAAAAACTAAACTGAATTAGCAAATTTGAAAACGATATTAAAATAAAACGAATTTAAAAATTAATAACCTTAATAACCTTGGTCCAAACACCTTCCTGGTAACAGAACAGAAAAGGAGGGACAATTATCTGTGGTTTGGCGGGTTTGGCGGGGTTGCCTCGATCGGTTGACTAGCCATCGGTTTCAACGATTTACGACAAAAAAAAAATTTCGGTGAAGGGAGTCAATCCTAATTTCGGGACCTGGATTTAAAGATCAGTTAAGGGAATTCCCTGATGAGGGGACTAGAGGGGAAAGGCAAACATAGAGAGAGAGGGAAAAAAAACACAAAGAGGGAGAGGAAAAGGAAAAACACAAAGAGACACAAGGACACCGAATGAGGTGAGACAGCAAATGAGTGTCACATGTGTGGAGCAACTCCTCTCTACTAGAGGTTGGTCCTAGCAGTGCGGCGGAGGAGAGCGTGTAGGTGATGTTCTTAAGGAAAGTAGCTATATGTTTTCCTAGAACGATTATGTTAGTGTGGTGTAGAGTATGGGATTGTCGGTCTGTGTCATTTGGTTTGGTTTTCCCCCTTTTCCTGTCAGTTGGAGCCCTGGTGCCTCTTTATCTGGTTTCGATGGACCCATCGAAGGACTGGCTCGCTGCGCCCTTGTCTGATTTTGATTCGGTAGGCAACAGGTGAGAGCTTGTCCACAATCTCGTGGGATCCTGTCCAGTGAGGTAGGAATTTATTTGACAGACGATGGGGAGCATTCTGCCTTGGTTGGGCGAAGCTGTAGTACCACACTTTGTCTCCGACATTGAGTTCCTGGTGAGAGGCCTTTTGGTCGTAGTAGGCTTTTCGACCTTCCACGCTGCTTTTGAGCTGTTGTTGTGCGAAGGCGAAAGTCGTTCTCAGGTGCTGATGCAACTCTTCCAGGTACTGGTGAGTGGTGTAGGCGGTGATGAGGTTCATGTCACCAGGATGGTACAGCAGGTGTAGTGGTAGTGTCATTTGTCGCCCCGTCATCATCTCGAATGGGGGTACTCCAGTAGACCGGTGAGGGGTGGCCCTCACGGCCATCAGTACCAGAGGAAGCTTAATATCCCAATCATTTTGGTTGGCGGACACGTACTTCTTCAACATGCTGACCACTGTCCGGTTGACTCGTTCCACTTGACCTGAGGAAATTGGGTGATGGCTTATATGGAGCTTGGCCTGTATAGCCAGGAGCTTCCACACTTCCTGCATGACCTCGGCAGTGAAGTGGGTTCCTTGGTCAGAGTTGACCCTTAAAGGCAGTCCGAACCTTGAGAAGATGTGGTTCATCAAAAGGCAGGCTGTCGTTTCTGCTGTGAATTCGCAAACCACGGTGAGGAAGTATTTGTTACCCCGTGTTGACCGTGGCAGGGATCCCACCCAATCTATTTGGCGGTCCGACCATGGGAAGGTCATTCCCTTCCGTTGCAGTGGTGCTCAGTTGTTTGGATTTGCCGGTTGGAACTGGCAACACACCAGGCATCCTTTTACGTACTCCGCCACGTCTTGCTGCATGCCAGGCCAGTATGCTACTCGTTTCGTAGGTGACCTTGGTTGGTGTCCAGCGCATGGTGAATCGTGGGTGTGTGTCAGCATCATCCACCTTTGGCCCTGAGGGACTACGAGCTTTGGCGCAGTCAGGGGCTCAGGGACATATGTGAGAACGCCTTCTTTGAGATGCAGCATGTGCTTGATGGAGTTGAGCGTGCGGAGATCATAGGAAGTGGCTAGGTCGGAGGTGGAAACGGGATGAGTTAATGGGTCTGAAAGGTGACCTGCAATAGTTTGCTGTGTCGGATCCGAAGCTTGGAGGGTGAGGAGATCATCAGCGGCAAATTGAGGTGAGAGTTCAACGTGGGAGGAGGCGGGGGTTTGCGCACCAGTGGCATGCTGGAGGCAGGTTATGGCTGCCACTGATGGGTTGGGTGGGAGGACAGGAAATGTCCAGGACTATCCTTGTGTTGCACCTGCTTTGGCGAGGGCATCAGTTTGGTCATTGAGATCTTTGTCTTGTCCTGGTTGACATGAGTGGCCTCGGACCTTTTTCCAATAAACGATCATGTCATGTTCAGTGACAATGCATCGCATGCTTGGAAGATTTCTTGATGTTTGACAGACTTGTTGTTAGCTGTTTTGAATCCATTCTGTTTCCATCCAGCTAGATGGCATGTGAAGCTTAGACGGGCATAGTTCGAGTCGGTACAAATGAGGAGTTATTTGATGTTGTAGGATGCAGCAAGTCATTGTTGAGCCAGACCACACCCGCTCCAGCTTTCAAGTTGCCCTGTTGATTGTAGGAGCAGCCGTCGATATATGCTGTGGGCATCCCTTCACACAAATTCTCCTCGAAGTACCTGTGGTTTGTCAGTTGCAGTTGTGAAGGTTCTTTGGGTTCTGCTGATGTGTACAGCGTGTCTCCAGGGCAGCCACTAGTCCTTGTTCTGACTCAGGGTCAGCAGATTCTTTAATGAGAGCTTCTCAGAGCAGGTGGTAATCAGTCTTTGTGTGAGCAGGCTGCCGGTCCAGGAAGCTGCGCACTTCAGGGCTGGATGTTGTTCGGAGCAAATAGAGTCTGTCTTTGTCAGTGACATTGGGTCTTATTTCCCGGTGAAAATCGATATCTTGCAAATAAGCTTGGACATCCTAAGATCTAGAACCTAGACTGACACAGACCTTGAAGAGGAGAAAAAAAAAAAAAAACACAAAACAAACAAGGCAAAACAGAGGTGTAAGTGTGCAGTGTTGAGTGTGGGGCTGATGCTGAGTGTGTAATGGGCAGGTGAGTGTGGTTCTCTGCGACTGTTATCCTCTGGTGGGCGTGCTTCTAATTTGTAGTCTCTGCTGGGGAAATTAGTAAGCACACACAGGTAGCACAGCTAGAGAACAGAGGGAGGAAAGAAGAATAACAAACAGAACAAGGAACAGAATAATTGGCTGCTTCCACTTTTCCTATAAGTTTTTTTTGTAAAGAAAGATTGGAGCTAATGGTAAGATGAGAGTGAAAGACAAAACAAAATACCCTTTTCTGGTAGCAGAATGAGTACAATTAAATTTTCTTCTAAACAGGTGTTTGGAAATGGGGATTTCTAACTACCAGGACTGTGATAGTTATTAAAAATTTCCTCCGGGCTGAAGGAAAAACAATAACAATGACAGTATTGGTTTCTTAGCTGGTAAGATTGACACCATACACCAATTAGAGCGTTTCTAGACGCGTGTTCAAGATTTGGTGGACGCCTGTCAGTCCTCTTGTTGACCTGCTTTAGCTTTAGCTGGTAGGATCCCAGGATGAGAAGGTCTGCTTTTATGATTCTCACAGGTACAATCCCAAAACAGCAGCAGTAGTCAAATCAGAAGAAGACAGCTGAGAGAGAGAGAAGAAGAAGAAGGAGAGAGAAAATTAGGCCTAACAAGTAGAAACAAAAACTTAATTGCAAATTAAATTAAAATTTCAAATTAGAAATGATAGATAAAGTTTAAAATTTTATTATGTCATCATTAAAATTGATAAGAGCAATTATAATTAAATTATTCGACTGTATCATTGAAGTGGGGAAGTCCAAACCCTTATTAACTGCAAATGAAATTAAAATTTAAAATCAGTAATGATATTTAATGATGGAAAACCAATGATGTAGTCATTAAAATTATGAGCAATATCAATTAAATTCATCAGTAATTATTATTGCAATATGAATGCAGAAACTGTAATTAATTATGAAATGAAATTAGAATTTCCAATCAGTGATGATAGAAAATGAGTAATATTTACTGATGTCATTAAATTTGATAAGAGCAGTTATAACTTAATTAATCAGAAAGTACCATTAAAGCACTGAGGACGAGAACTGTGATTAATTGCTAATAAAAATCAACAGCAATTAACCTGATAGAGTAAACAAGCCGAAGGGAGAACCTTAAATAAACTTGATTAAAAATCAACTATGATCATGTCCTACTGCAAGGTTTATTAAATTTGCGTTTGTCAACGTTCTTTTGGACGTTGGGAGGAGAGGAGAAGAGAGATAGGATGAAAAATATAAGGAGAAAAATGAGGTAGAAAAAGAGTTAAAGTTCAGATGTAACTGTACACCTCAAACACTGCAAGACACACTGCATTTAAGACCACACAATGCTACATGCTAACTGCTAGCCTTCAATGCTACTAGCTTTACATAGGCTTCAGGGCAAACATGTTAGCTTCAGTTAGCTTAGCTTATGCTAGGCTTTTGTTTTGTTTTGCGCACTTGAAAATTACCCCGGAAAAGGTTTTTAGAACTTCCGGGTTACGGCTGTTACTATGGCAACGTACCCTGCAATAAGCTTGCATGCGAGTTACACACAGTTTACGTGCATCACGTGAAATGACGGCACATTTCAACACTTGAACAACCAAAAAGCACTATTTAGATTCTTATCTTATAGCGCTGAACAATCTCAACTCGTTAGAGTGAGGTAAATTAATCTACAGATTTACTGCAATTTGAATACAATAATGTTATTGCAAATCTCAGCGGATCTAAGCACTTTGTGTTAGCCTATTTAGACAGACAAAAACACATGTGGATTTAACCACAATTCTACTTGATCAAGATTTCACAATTCTCCTATCAAATAACGTTCGGACACTCTCTCTGAGCGCCGCGTTTCAAGTTCACTAGTTTTTAGTGAATAAATGGCAAAAGAGCAATAATTAGCTAAGTTAATGTCTCAAACCCGGGAGATAGCCTAGTTGTTCAACATTGGGACAAGCAATGTGAATCAATCTAGCTACAAACAAGGCCTAATAAGAGAAAGAACAAGGAACACGCTTACTTCTCTCCTCGTGCGCTTTTAGAGCGACAGACAAAATCTACATGTTTTACTGCAGTTCACTTCTTTAAACAACAAATCGAGTTTCACTACATTCATTCAACACGCTGGCATGCCAAAATAAACTCAATATGGCAATATAATAAATATAAAATATATAAAAATACAATTAAAAAAAAATAAAAATACAATAAACAAACTCTGTTTCTCTGTCTCTAATCTGTTCTCCGGATAAAATAGAAAAGATCCAACCCACAATATGACTTGGTGTTATGAATTTTAAGCCAAATTTTGCCCGCTGTTATTCTCCACCATAATGTAAGGAATTTTAGCTCAGGTTTTCGGAGGGAATCGAATCTGAAAATTTCAAAATCAACCTGATTAGAACTGATTACAAATTTGATAGTTTACACTTTATCAACTGTTCATCCAGCGAGACATTAACATCAGTATATCTTAAAAATTTGGATATTTGTATTATCCCTTGGCCACAGGTTGATACATGCTAGTGATAATTTATAAGCTACGAGCTAGGTAGCAAGATCTGGGCAAAGTTTTAACTTAAAAATACACAACACAAGACAATGATTCTTATAATGAAACAAGAATTTATTTGAGCTACTCTAATACATTACACTAAACTAATGAAAACACATGGACACACACACATACATAAACAAACACACATACAGTTCAAAGAATGAGGATTAACAGAGTTTGACTGAAGTCCCAAAAGTCTAGTTTTTGTTACTAGTTCTTAGATCGCAACCTGAGAGAATCACAGAGCAGAGATTTATCTTATCTTTACTGCTTAAGATCAATTTGCACCAGTTCAGCAAGAGATGAAGCTTTGTTTGTTTACTTGCGTTTTGGTGAAAGCTGAGCGGGGTTTCCTTGGTGGCTTGTCTCAGGGAATCCCGGCGCCTCTGATTGGTTGCCGATCTGTCGTTTGGATGACGTCCTTTTGGGAGAGCCCTTGTGGTGAATGGTTGGTTGCCTTGTGACGTAGGAGCTTCGGAAGTCGGTTGCCTTAGGTACGGAGAGTGATGCTTGAAGTTCTTCTGAGAGTTTCTTTGCTTGGCTTTAGACTTTGAAGATTTCGGCAGTCACGAAGTTTCAACGGAAGGTTTGAGAATTACTGGACAAACCAATCGCTTGATGGTGCAGCGTGTGAGCGCAAGTTGAAGCGCAGTCACAGAACACAGGCGAAAGAGCGCGGATCTGTTCATGACATTTGGTTTTAAGCGAGCCGATTTGGTCCATCCCAGAAGCGTTTGTCCCAATCAGCTGTTGCAGAACTTAGCCACTCCGCAGACAGTTCCTCTTTGTGCATAGATTAACATAATACTCCCTCCATCACATGAGGAGACCATCTCTAAAAGTTTTGTTAATACTTCTATAAAGTGTTGTAATCTTGCGTATGATACCAAAAATCAACATTTTATTCACACCAAGATATTGCAAATAAAACAAACTTTCACCCAACATCAAACATCAAGTATCTGGCATACACATTAATAAGTTTTATCTACTAAAAGGGGTTATAAAACATTGATTAAACGCCATCGATTACATAAAACACATAGAGCATAGAAAGGCACAAAACACATTATTTGTGGATAAAGTTGCCCTAATGGCAATACTTTAAATGATTGTCTTTTGAAATTGTCTGTGTCGGTTTCTGTGTTTCTTTGCTGGAAAGAAATAGTGAGTTAAAATGTGCAGAAGAACAGGAAGCAGATGGTCAATGTGGTCATGGGATGTCACGCTGTATAGATCCTGTGTGCGCGTGCAGGCCGGGAGGGTGTGATTAAATTATTTTTTTCCTGTGCCTATACTATAGTTCCATGCATAAGTGATCACAATGTATCTCTCAACTATATGTTGTGAAAGAACTCTTTAGTCCTTGATACAAAAGATCTCTGTTGTCTCCTGATTGGATTAGTTTTTCATCACTCTTCCGATTCTTCTAAGGAGATAACAACAAGGCATTGACAGGAAATCGACCCAGGCCATTGGCGTCATGTGATGGTGTGATTAGTTTAGACCTCATGATGGTTTGGAGGGGGGGAGATCTTTAGATTCTCCTGGAATATGTCTGTTCAATAGTTCACGTGGTGAATCCATAGTTTATTCGGGTCTGTTCGAGACAGAGATCCTACAAGTGTGACCCATGTTCTCATTTATATGGAGGAGATTCCTATTTCGTTGCTTAAATATGGCATTCTCAGACCTGCCTGGGTTTGTTTTAGACCACTCTTCTGAAATGTGAGGCTCATCACCTGGAATCTGCGGAAGACTGAATGCTGTTGCATTCCCTCCTCTTGGTCTTCACCTTCTGACAGGTTGGGGGGTATCTGAGTGTGTGGTCACACAGGTTCTGGATACAACGTAGCAGGGCAAAGCCAGTGAGATCATAATCTTCATATCGGGCGGGAAGGGCAGTCTTCCTTCTGACGCGCCCAGCTGGCTCATCTTCTGCAGGTGTTGACATCTTATAAGCCTGCAGCAAGTCTCAATCCGGCTCGAAGGACCATGAAAAAAATGAGTTAGCTATTGGTAGCACATTCTCATTGGAGTATATTGCTGGTTAGGTTTGAAGCCCTCCACAGGGTGACCGGTGAGTGACTTGGGCGAAGATGGTTAAAATATGGGAGTAGCCCGTTTATTTGTCACCACAACAACTCAGTTATTAGCAAAGGTTGAACAGTTGTCTTAGTTGGGTGTATTCAGTATGTGTGTTTTTTCTATAAAACAGAAAATACAGAATAAATATAAATATACATATACAATTATATATATATATATATATATATACACACACACA
>NW_015650004.1:108198-133931 GCF_001515625.1 Sinocyclocheilus rhinocerous | reverse complement strand
TAAAACTGCACGTTTTAGAGTGGCCTTTTATTGTTGCCAGCCTAAGGCACACCTGTGCAATAATCATGCTGTCTAATCAGCATCTTGATATGCCACACCTGTGAGGTGGATGGATTATCTCGGCAAAGGAGAAGTGCTCACTAACACAGATTTAGACAGATTTGTGAACAATATTTGAGAGAAATAGGCCTTTTGTGTACACAGAAAAAGTCTTAGATGTTTGAGTTCAGCTCATGAAAAATGGGGGCAAAAACAAAAGTGTTGCGTTTATAATTTTGTTCAGTGTATATCTCACAATTTAGACTTTTTCTTCTCAGAATTGCAAGTTTATACAGTATCTCCTAATTCTGAACAAGAAAAAAAGTCAGAATTGTAAATTAAACATAAAATTGCAAGGGAAAAAAAAGTCAAACTTGTGAGATAAGTCACAATTAGCTTTTTTATTTTATTACTCCATGGAAGAAAAAAAATCTATTATATTTTCCAACATTTTTTATATAAAAAATAAATGTTTTAAAAAAACCATTGTTTCCCACTATTACAATGATGCTAAAAGTATGGATGTGTGATTTAAGTTATATGTAAATAAAAACAGATATACCAGATTATCAGTGATATATCAGTTATAATAAGAGATGCTTGCATGTTTAGTAATGGCCGTCTGTATCTGTAAATAAAGGATGTTACTTATCTATTAGCTTCAAACTAGGTAAAAGGTTTCAAATAAGGTCAATGTTTGAATTAACGGTGAGTGGGCAGTACAAATAGCAACACAAATTCATGTGTCAGTCAGATGTTTTGGTAAAACATTAACCTGAGGTTAATTACGAAAGGAGGTCATGGACCATATGTTAGTGTTTGCAGCATATATGTCGTGTTATCAATCTTTATAAGAATATAAGGCCAAAACGCATACATTTCCTACCACATGCAATGCGAAGACAAGCCCGTGCTGCTGGCCTGACCATGGTTACTATGGTTACGATGTGTACTTTGTTGTAGCCACTGTCTGCCTGGTAACCCAGTTTTTGCTAATTGCTGTTGTCTTGGCAACAAGGTGCCCAATGTAATCTGGAAAAAATGGGTAACAATCTGCAACAAATGTATGTATTCATTAGAAGAATTCAGCCTCTCCCTTCTGGCGTTCCTTCGGCAGATTAGACTACATTTCAATCTTTGTGTTTTTGGGTTAGAATAAAGTGCGTCGACACACCTGACCTTACAAGATCACACTTATTTCAGCGCAATCTCGACTATGGGCTGCTGGCCACCTGTTAGACAGCAGTGTAATATGAAACAGAAAGGGCCTGCTCTGGTGTAGCATCGTGTGTTATTGTGTAATTCAATAGAGAGGTCCTACACTGATTTTCACCCAAGTGAGATGTGCATATCATCATTCAGAGGAGACAATGAGTCTAACAAGCATGTTTAGTTCAATAATTCACCTAATTCTGCAGTTACTCATTGCATAATGGACAAAATGAGACGTGCAGCCCACTGTACCTTATAAAACTCTGCTATTGCTGTATATCAATGCATATTTATTTAATCTTGATGAATAATCAGTTGATTTTAAAATTGTTCCAACGCTCTCAGAAAAAAAGGTGCAAAAGCTATCACTGAGGTGAAAATGTAAAAATATGTACCATTTAGGTACCTGTAAGGTTTTGTCAGTAGTGTCTAAAATAGTAGAAAAACTGAGCAAATTGTGAATTTTTTAGATATACAAAATAACTTATTGTGTCCTATACAATTTGAGTTTCATAAACAGCATTCGACAGAAACTGCTGTATGCTATTTTATCAAGCAAGTGCGGTCAAAATTAGACAAGGGGTAGTGGGTGCTGTGTTCCTTCATTTACAAAAGTCATTCGATGCGCTAAATCATAATCTCCTATTATCTAAATTATTACATTTAAATTTTTTGGTAGATACAATGAAATGGATGGAGTCTTATCTTGCATCAAGGAAACAGTGCACCCGGATTAAGACACATATATCTTCTTTAAGAGACCGTTCCAAAGGGGTTCCTCAGGGGTCTACCCTAGGGCCCCTACTTTTCAGTTTGTACTTGAATGACTTCCCAGATATTTGTCCTTATGCACATATTAAAATGTACGCAGATGACACTGTGATTTATGTACATGACAAAACAGAAGAACATGTGGCACAAAAAATATCCATCACAATGTCAAAAATGTTTGACTGATTCACTCAGTGTTGCTTAACATAAAATGTTCGGAAAAGTGCCTGTATGTATTTTAAAATTAAAAAGAAGGAGGAGGTCCAACCAGATATATTAGTTAATGGTGAAAAATCTTCAAATTTTCAATGAGTCAACTTTCAATAGAAGCTACAAGAGTCTTTATGAATTCGTTGATTTTTTCTCATTTTTTCTATTGTATTACTTCATGGTCGCAAGCAGGAGAATCTACTCTTAGACCTTTATATACTTTATATCACGCATATTCAAATGGGTCCGGACCTCAGTTTAGTTCCAACCTGACCGCGAGACATAATGGCCACGGCAGCACCATTTTACCGTTTCTAAATAAAGTGAACAGCGCTTCAAAACAACAGAGCGGTTCACACCACGAGCGCTCAGGGTCCTTTATTGTAATGATCTTTCAGCGTCATATCTTCTAATATTTTTTATCTAGAGCCAAACGGGCTTCATTCAAACTCTTCTCGTGTGCGTTGCTTCTCTATGAAGACACTAAAGCACCATTAAGAGCTGCGGATGATGCGATTATTTTAAAAGCTGAAGCAGAAACAAAGTGAGCAGCAAAACAGATCAATATTTTTGCTAAAATACTGCAGAAAACAACAATTCTGCAAATATAGTTATTTTTACCTGTCTCTGATCATTCAGACCAGGTTTGTGACAAGACTTTCTTTTTATTTACATTTAGCATTATTAATTAGCATGTTAAGAGCATTTTAAAATAAACATTTCATTGTTAAAATTTGGAAAATTATTTGTAGATGGCATGGAAAGACAACATAAACTTTGTAATTGCTAGTTAACTTTCTTTTCTGCTCATGATGAGAGCGTTTTGATTATGTTTATGTAATAACTCATCACTGGACCTCCTGGTCGGTGATGCTGAACACTACCATTCATTAAGCCTGAAGTGCGATGCATGTGTTTTGCCCTATATAAGTGGGTTTGTGCCATGCCTTATTGTTCAGTCTTGAGTCTTTGTTACCAGTTGCCTGCTGAAAGCAAAGTTTGTGTCAGTTAATGTTTTTTTTACAAAATGATGGCAATTACTGTAAAAGAAATACACAATGCAATAATATCAAATATTAAGATTCTTTATTGGTCTGGACTATATAAGGCTCAGGTGTGGCTCAGTTTTGGGGCTTCTGGTTTACTTAAGGCTGAGAATCGGTACCAATGCTAAAACCTATTCAGGCCCAGTGCAGGGCCACTTATGGGCTATTAATTGGCTGAGACTCGGGCCAGTTATGGCTCATGTGTGGCCCTTGTCTTTAATCCAGATCTGAGCCACTCCAGGGCCTCATTCTTTGCGGTATGTGGGCTGCGGGAAAAGGGTTTGTGTGGACCAGAGCTGGGCCAGAAAAAAATTGCTATGTGGGCATCTGTTGTATCCTTCATTTGCTTCATTTGATGTAGCCTTTCAATTGGGACGGTCTTCGTCGCGCCGCCATGACACGATCGGCTTGGGCGAAGATGGTTAAAATATGAGAGTAACCCGTTTATTTGTCACCACAACAACTCAGTTATTAGCAAAGGTTGAACAGTTGTCTTAGTTGGGTGTATTCAGTATGTGTGTTTTTTCTATAAAACAGAAAATACAGAATAAATATAAATATACATATACAATTATATATATATATATATATATATATATATATACACACACACACAAATATATAATAATAACATTAAATGTTCTAAACAGAAATACACATAATGAATATTTAGTAAAATACAGAATTAAAAGAGTAATAATTGTAAGAAAACAAATTAGGTGTCATACACATTAAGTTAAACAATAAACAGCTTAATTTGTTCTATGTATCAGCGGTGCTCGGTCTGGACATGTTCTGCGCACATGCGCATTAAGTTGTTTACAACTTAGAATACCTCGAAAACGAGCACTTAGACAAGTAAACTGCACCGAAATACAAACGAAATATATAAAAATAAGATCAGTATAAGCAACTATGAATAAAGATAACATATATACAGCGTAACATCGTGCTAAAGACACAATAATCTCTTATCATTGGCCATAATAAACTGTCACACGTTATAACAGCAAATAAAATAGACAGCTAGGTCAAGCATATCACAAAAGTGATCGCTGCAAAGATCAGATATAATACACTTACTTTGAATAGAACAATGAATAAAGCTATATATGATAACTGAAAAGTTCAGCATCCGAATCAGCGCACCGACGGACTCGCTTTCAACTTTGCACTAAGCGCTATGGGCGGTGTTACACCAAATTCTGTGACCATCGTATTCTGTGACCCTAGTAGGCACTGTTGTCACTGTTTGGCTTGAACTCGATCACACAGGCGGATTAGGTGAAATGCTGGTTATTCAACAGGCTTATTAAACCAATTAAAAATTTCATGAGATTAAACACAATGCAGTTGTTGGCAGAGTAGCCTATTTTTGCATTTTGTATGCAACATAAATGTTTAACAATGTTCATGAAGCTGATGTCACAAAAACAGGCTACTAATCTATGTAAAGGGGGCATCAGAATACTGTATGTGATAATATACCCATTGTTATGAGTTTGAAAATTCCTGACACAACAATCAAACCATTTCAGGTAACTTATCTAGAGAACTGCAAGAAGAAAACCGAACTCTCCGCTTACAGCTATGCAAACTAGAGGAGGACACAGAGAAAAAGAAGAGAACTTCTCCAGACAGCTGCAAGAGATGAGAGAACAGTTACAGAAAAACACAAAAAACACACTTCACTACAATACAGCTCCTACTACAGACAAACCAAACTACACAAACACAGAAAGTGTACCTAAGACAAACACACAGACACCTGCAGCAACACAGGCCTCACCCACCCAGCCTCCAGAACCTGATCCAGATGTTCTCCTCCTCATGGACTCTAAAGGAAAGTTTGTGGACCCTCAAAAACTCTTCCCACACCAAAAAGTCACTGCAAAGCGATGTAGCACAACAGGCCACGCCCACCAGATCATCAGAGACGTCACAGGACACCCCTCATGTATTATCATTCACACTGGGACTAACGACCTTCACTCGCTACGCAACAATACTGCTGATGCTGTGAGGAAAATGGCAGAAATCACCAGCAAAAAGTTCCCAGAATCCCGAATCATAATCTCCACACTTCTCCCAAGACACGACACACCCCCACACATCATCTACAGCATCAATGCTGAAATTTCCCGTGGCTGTTCTGCGCTCCCCAATGTACACCTGGCCCACCACCACCACATCGGTCTCCAACACCTGTATGATGGACTCCACCTACACAAAGACGGAGTGCGTATTTTTGCAAAGACCCTAAAGGATGCAGCCCTGGGCCGCAGTCCAGCATCACCGAGACACTTGCTACCAACTCCAGAATACCACCGGCCCATTCACCCCTACATGCCCAGACATCCCCCTCCGGCCCCGGTGAGGAAAGACATCGCCTGGACAAACGTCACACGTCGTCCACCACACCCACCAATGGCTCCCTACGCACCTGTAAACCAGCAGTCACCATCTTCACATCCACCTGCTGCCCAACAAACCCCAGTAAGAAAGAAGAAACCAAAAGCCACCCCACACCAAGAGAAGCCCCCACAGCTGAGAGCACAGAGCTATGCTGAAGCTGCAGCCCGGTCCCCTGCTGCACCCAGCACCTCCACACCTGCCAGCGAACTGAGCCAGATCAGAGAGATGCTGCAGACACTGTGCAACCAGCTCCTGAACAGATAAGGACAATATGCACAAACACAGTGCGATAAGATTGACAAAAAATGCACACAAAAAAAAATGTACTAATGTAAATTGTTTAGTATATAATGTACATTCTCACAGGTTATTTTCTCTCTGTCTTACAAAATAGGTTTATCTTTAATAATACTAATGCGTTCATTTCATATAAGTTGTTGGAATATCCAGGGTCTTCATTCTTAGAGCTGTGTTTTGACCCGCGACTATGCCGCCTCATAGTCACCCAGTTGCCCTGCTGCGGAGGCTCTGTTACCGGAACCGAACAATGTACAGGACTCCCTGAGCTAGTCGCATCCAAAGCCGTATCTAGAGCCCTCACATTCTTACTGTCCTGAATTAAAGTTTGGATGCGTGTCTCTAATTCTGAAATCTTCTCTGTCAGCCTAACTATTTCCCTGCATTTATCACATGAGAATCCCTCGTCGCCGACAGAGAGAGATAAACTATACATGTGGCAAGCGGTGCAAACAACAATAGCAGGAGAAAAAGCCATTACTCACCGTGATTGATGAATGATTGTTACTTACCATAGTTGTTTGATGAACTTGTGAAAAAAAAACGGAGCGAGAGAAAAAAAAAGAAAAAAGCAATATGCACGAATGGAAACGCTAATGACAAGCTAACGAATGCTAACGCGCTGCAGATGCGCTGCACTCGCGGTTTTAGAATAAAAGCGAACGATCAAATTAATCAGATTAGGTTGATAGATAATATCAGAAATATGGTAGGAATTAAGTTATATTTTATCACTTTAAACAACAGAGTAATAGAGATTTTACAGAAAAACAGAGCTATACGAAGCTACAATCACAAACCGGCAGCACTGCAAACAGGAAGCAGGAATAACTGTCCTTTCATGTACCTTTTTTTTGCGGTTTTACCACAAATGTAGAATACATTTACAAACTTTGTATCTATAATCTATATACATATGAATAAAACCAATGATTTAATTTGCAATGAAATGCTTTATTTATTTATTTTTCAAACACTGTGATGTAATATCAGGTTAACAGTACCTTTAACTTAAAAACTTAAACACTAATAATATAAAGGCAGGGGAGGGGAGATTAAAATTGACACGCTGCACAGCTGTAGGCCTTCATGGGGTCGGGCTCTTGTACACATTGCATGTGGTACCACCGGTCACACATGTCACACTGAATCTGTAACAACAAAGGTAATAATGCTTCCAAGATATTCAGGGTGAATATCTGAGATACAGTACAACATATAGGCTAGCTGTGATACATATACTGTATGTATATCAGTGTTGCCAACTAATTTTCAGGGGAAGTTGCTAAAGGAAGGTTGATTTGTTGCTAAAAGTTGCTAAATGACGCGATGTCATTGCGCGGTGACGTCATTGCGTAATCTCGTTGCAAAATTGTGTCACTGCATCAAATCTCAGCAAAAAAAAAGAAAAGTAAATATGTTAATTTAGATGTGGGGCAGTTCCAACTTTGCAAGGACAGTCTGGCGCTTCTGACTCACAGCCTGTAAGTACGTTTTTTATATTTAAAGAATTTGGCACTGATGATTCAAACAGTTTTGAGCAGTGTAAAGAGTAGCGCTTGTTGTTTGTCATTTCTCAGTACAAGTAATTTTAATCAGAAATTATATCCCCACTGGATGCAACAAATGCCTCGTTTGTAATGGGTTTTATTGTTTTTGTCTTGTCGCGCCGAGACACAGGGCATCACAGTATGGTAAGGGGCGTAACATTTCCGTCACACGCTTGAGGTATTCAGCCAATCACAACGCACTGGATAGCTGGCCAATCAGCGTACACCTCGCTTTTCAGAACGATGAGCTTTGTAAAATTCGACGTGTTTCAGAAAGGCAGGGCATAGAGGAGCAACGATAATGTACATTATGTGGAAAATAATGTGTTTTTTGAACCTTAAACTGCATAAACACATTGCATTACACCACATACAAAACATAATGTTCTTTTTAGCAACGTCATATGACCCCTTTAACAAACAGATAAGTAATTGTACAAACAAATTTGATAAAGAGAGAAAAGGCAACAACAAAGTGTTGTGTGTAAATCTCGACTAGCTTTGAAACAACAATTGAAAAGGAACGTGACGCTAACATCTCTGTGTCCTCTCAATACACACAACCGCGCTCTCTCAGTCTTTTATTATAAATATTACTAATGCCATAAATCAGAACAATATCATGAGAAATATGCAGATGTAAAAAGAAAAAAAAAAACATAAAAAAGATGAACAACATTAATGAAACAGTGCCAGATAATATAATAAATAAATGAACAAATAAAATAATAATAAGGGCCTCACTTTATACAATAGCATACCTCCTTACAATATTATGAGTTCTAATAGCCTTTTTACTTGTGCAATTAGCTCTCTCAGTCTTACATGGATGTGACTTTTAAAAGATGCAAGGGCGCAGAAGGAGCCAATCGCTTCTCCAGTCAATTATGTGCAGGAACCTGGAGTAACGTAAAGAGAGCAACTGGACAGAGAGAAGAGAGACAATGCACACAATCCACAATTTAACACCATAATTTTTAAATAGAAATGAAAGTACAAATTTTTAAATTAAAAGTATTAGAAAATGAATAAATAAAATAAATAAATGCCAATTCAATATTGTAAAAGCTGTACTGTTCATATTAAAACTTTTAAAAGTTTTCAATGTATTTGTTTATTTATTTATTTTTTAAAGTACACAATACATCTGGAGAACATCAAAGTCTTTCTATGTGAAAGAATTTCCCTTAGGCTATATATATATATATATATATATATATATATATATATAGAATGCCCAAAAACGGCATTCTTGTTCTCTTCAAGAATCTCTTCTCTCTCACCACCTGCATCCAAACATGCGAACCACTCTCTCATCTGCTAGTCCCTCCCTCCCTGGGAAAATGGAACGCTTCACCGCTTCCATCTGGGCTAACGAATAGACTCTGTGGCATACCACGCTATCAGTGCCTGGCCCTGTTTCGCAAGGGTTCAGGACCTGTCTCCGCCTTTTGGGCATGATGGCTTCGTCGCTGTCCGTGGTCCCGCTAGGTTTGCTGAAAATGAGAGACTTCCAGCGATGGGTAGCAGCAAGACATCTGTGTCCTCGTTGGCACCTCGCACGCAGAGTGAGAATACACGCGGAGTATTGGTGTTGCGTGACTTTATCAGTGGAGAGATCCCTGTTTATTCCAGACAGGGTTTTCCCTTGGGGGGCGTGTCTCTGAGAAAAGTAGTGACAACGGATGCGTCTCAGTCGGGCTGGGGGGCTGTTTTCAGGGCAGATCGGTAAACGGTCGCTGGACGCCCCAGCTTCGCAAACTTCACATAAATATGTTGGAGTTGATGGCAGTCTTTCTGGCCCTGAAACATTTTCTCCCATTCTTGGAAGGGTTTCTTGTTCTGGTCAGGACAGACAACACGACAGTGGTGGCATATATCAAACGCAAAGGGGGAACGCGTTTGTTACAATTGCACAATCTAGCACGCAAACTGATTGTCTGGGGTGCGGAGCACTTCAGCAAGGAGTAGGGGCAGATCTCCTGTCAAGGGGCAACCCATTATACGGAGAATGGGTGCTCCACCCGCAGGTGGTGGATCAGATTTGGGGGATGTATGGCAAGGCTGCCCTAGATCTCTTCGCCTCGCAGGCAAACGCAAGGTGTCCGCTGTATTTCTCTCTCAGGGACGAAAATGCGCTCCTTCTGATAGTCCCTCGTTGGCCGGGGAGGCTGTGGCTGGCAGAGATTGTCCAGCTTCTTCAGGGAGAGCCCTGGCCGGAGCCGTGTGAGGGACGTTTTATTATGTCTGCGCGCACTTTATTTAATGTCTTCTGAACTGTTGACAATCGAACACCCACTTACCCCCATTGTAAGGCTTGGAGGGGCCAGGACAATTTTTAATATAATTCCGATTGGATTCGTCTGAAAGAAAAAAGTCACATACACCTAGGATGCTTCGAGGGTGAGTAAAACACAGGCTAATTTTCACTTTTGGGTGAACTAACCCTTTAAATTTAGAATTTGTGTAGTTTTCGATATGTACAGGGGAGGACAACATTCTTCAAGAATATTAATAAATGCAGGGAATAAAAGAATTATATTCATCAAATAATTATTTAATATAAATTAACATTTAATGTGCTGTAATAAGTCATGAATACATGAATGGTGACATATGATGCTATTACGTCATACCCTTGCAGACTCACTATTGGTTACATTTACATTTTACATTTTGACATTTAGCAGACACTTTTATCCAAAGCGACTTACAAATAAGGACAATGGAAGCAATCAAAATATTGGTTAAATCAGTGGTTGAGGGTGGCCATTTTGTCTACACATTACTGTAGTTCTTAGACAGGATATTTCAGATTTTGTTAAAAATGCCCTACTACCTTCTGCTAGTCGGTGGTACTACAACCATAACCCAGATTAACAACAAAGTGATCAGCCCACGCAGCTAAACATATTTGTGAAGTTTGATGTACATCACTGCATGCAGAAGATGTGAGACACTTCCTTTTTCCCATTTTTATGTTTCACAATAGCAACACCATTCAGAATATCAAAAATCCTTTCACAATTTAGCATCTTCATCGTCTTGACATGATTTTACTGAAGTTTGATGCTACTTTAATAAATGCCCTAGAAGGAGTGTTTCAAAACCCACAGCATGTCATTTTTAAATAATCCAAAATAGCCAACTTCCTGTTAGGAGGAGCTAATAAAAGTTAAAAGGAAACATGTTTGTCTTGTTGAGAACAATGTCCCTGCCAAAATTTGTGAATATCAAACAAAATCTGTGATAATCACAGCGCTGGGGTGCAATGGAGTCCACTGGCCACACCCAAAACAAATGATCAAAGAATTGTTAAATACTGCTAAGCTTCTACGAGTGAGGAAATTTTCCTACGAGTGTGGAAAGAGTGTGGAGTTTTTGCATATTTCAAAGGGATGAAATGTACATTTTCGAACTAGGGAGTGCTGTGGAGCCAACAAGACACGTTGCTCCTGAATTGCAGTATAAAATCAAAAGATGTCCTTATTTGGTAGCTTCCATGAGTTTTTAGCTAAGGTAAGCCCCTCAAAACAGTGTGTGAAAATTCAAAAACCCAGTGGCTTCATGAAAACCCTCTGGCTGTCTGGTTGTTAAGGTTATAGCATTGAAACAGTTATTTTAGAACATCAAGAGTTTGGAACAGATACACACATAGTATGGGAATGATAAATAAAACTTTTAATGATCTATACTTTTTTTCACGATTTTAATGATCTACAAGTGTTTAAGAAATAATTATATAAAACAATATTGCCAGCACAGTTCTGTCATGAATCCTGTCCATGGACTTCCGTTCAATCACCACCAGAGGTCACCCTTCCATTACAGTGACTCTCGCACAACACAAACTGTTGCATGTCATCCCGGACTACATATCCCATCAGCCATATTGTCAACCCCGTAACAGATACATATTAACTGGTTTTATGCATTTATTTTTCATTCATTGTCATTCAAAAGATTTCTTACCAGCTTTAATATTAAAGCTTAAATTTACAGTCAGTTTAAATTTCTGATGTATTATTTGTTGTCAGGGCTCAGAGCATCAGAAATTCATTAAACTATGCATGTTTCCTCAGAATGACTGGTTCTGCATATGAAAAAAGTTTTAAGAACATTGGACAATTCACTTACAAGATATAAGACAATTCCTGTTTCCATTTTTTTGCCATTATTTTAATCCCTCACCATGGCATCACTGTTTGAGATATCTAAAAATTAATTTGCAATTTAGCATCCTCAATAAATTAATTCAAAACAAAATAGCCAACTTCTTTTTTTGGTTGTTGCTAATGACTACAAATTAGAAAGTTGTCGGGCTTGATAAGAGCAATATGTGTACCAAGTTTGGTGACTGTAGGTAAAACTACCACCTACCTTTGTCAAAAGTTGGCGCTATAGAGCCCCTCCTCCATGCCCATTTCTGAGCTTTTGCCAATAACCCTCAAGTGTGCTCTTGATTTTTATGAGTTCTAAGCATGTTAAGTGTCTCAAAACACATGAGAAGAATATTCATGTTTAATGCACTGCCATGGCAACAATATTTAAGATATCGAGAATCCTTTTGCAGTTTTATATCTGCTGTGTCTTGACATTATTCTGACCAAAAATGATGCAAATCAGGTAAATATAAGATGATGATTTCAAATCATTTTGAAAATGACATTCTTCCTGTTGCCAGCTGGTGGTGCTATGTCTGTGAATCACAATAGTCACATCCATGTGATTGGCCTCCTTCATACAGTTGAAGTTTGATCAAAATCAATCAATGTATGATAATGTTATAACACATTTCCTGTTTTTCTTTTTTCACCATAAATTAATTGCCTCACTACAGCCAAACTGTTTGAGGTATCAAAAATCCCTTCACAATTTAGTATCGTCCATGTTTTGTGATCATCTTGACTGAGTTTGATGGCGATTGCATAAATCCACTAAGATGAGTATTAAAAAGTTAATTGAATGCATTTTTCAAACAATCAAAAATAGCCAACTTCCTGACATGCAGTATGAAAATGCACAGAGATTCATATGTATATGTATATCAACATGGGTAATCCAAGGCAACATAACAGTGTGCCCAATACACAATAGACAATACAACACCCGACAATGAATTGAGGAAACAAAGGAACTTAAGTATACACTGATAACGAACTAAAAGACTAACTGGTGTGATAATCAAATGAATTGCCATAGCAACTAAAGAGAGCAGGAAACTAGAACAAAGAAAATGAAATGAAACAAAAGAAAAGGTTCATGGCAATGAAAACTAAATGAACAAAAGACTGACAGTACCAGACACTTGATAAGTATAATTCTATGGAAAACAATAGGGGCCTGCTAAAACAACATACAAAACCCACCCAATATGGGAACAAACTCAGGCAAGGCCAGTGGGAGGTAAAAGCAGCCAGTAAACAAGTGCTCATAGAAAAGACAAAAAGAACACATAGCAAATAAAATTCAACATCAACCAAATGCTCCAATAGAAAACATGACACACAAGACAGACAGAAGAGCACATTGCAAGGAAATTGAAACTCAAGCCATGTGCTCATGACAGAAACACACGCACATGACAAAGAGCATGAGGAACGGAAACTGGGCTAGGCAAACATGTCAGGATCCACCAGAGTGCACAGCAAGGAAGTCAAACCCTAAAGCCCTGTGCTCAAACAGGGACAAGACCCAAAACATAAAAAAAGCATAGGTGTCAGGATCCTGTCACCAAACTATCAACTTGATGACCAAAGTGACATTCATTTTTTCTATATTATTTTTGAATAATAATATATAAAAACCATGTTTACATTATAATACCCATGTCATTATACACATTTGTGTCCTCATAAACCATTTATTAAAGAGCACACACACACACACACACACACACACACACATCATCATCATCATCATCAGATGCTGTGTTTCTACTTTCAAATATGTAAATAGCTTACATCATATGTGAGATTTAGTGCATAATTTCCTAAGCTTTTGAAATCAAACACTAAAGTGATTAAATGAAGAGAGAGGGGCACAGAAAAAGAGAGACCGATAGAAAGAGACAGATGATGAGTGAGGTTAAAATGGACTTGTTGTGCTGCTAATTACTGCAATTTTTAGGATGCAGGACATTGATGAGTGCTGTGTTCATTTGTGTTGGTGCATGTTGTGCACGTGTGTGGTTGGGGGGTGATTAAGAGCAGGATTAGCTGGCTGTCCTGAAGAGGGGGGCGGTGCATCGAGAGACCAGCCTGACCTTCTCATTTCATCCTCATTAGTATCTCATGTCAACACAACAGCGGCTCCTTAATCATTTGCTATCATCATTGGCTCTAGTTCAAACACACACACAGACCGCTCCTTAAATTCCCTGACACAAATATAAACACACACACGGGGTAAACATAACTAATTTCCCCAAGAGCACGTTGGCAAACGAAAAAAAAAAATTGTTGGCTGCACATGATACACGTACAGCAATCAATGTTCTGATCATGTATCTAATGTCCTCCTGCCTTTAGATGTGTGTTATTACTGGTGTTGACTGTTGTGCTGGTAAACGGTAAGACCACAGCTCGTCTGTCTGTGTCAGAAAGTGTGCCATGGCTAGTCCCACACAGGCCGCAGCAAATGAGCTCTATTCATTTCCACCCATCAGCATATGGCAGCCTATTGTTTGTTCTGGACAAGTGATGCTATTTGTTGGCATGTTGTGTCATTTCATAAATCCTCCTCTATAGACTTTGCCACCCAACAGGCCACCAGAGAAGAAATGGATGTAATAAACCTCATAATTATTTTAGGTTTATATTCACATTCACATATGATTTAACATATAGCCAAGCATTTACAAGGAATTCAGTTATACTGACATACACTGACTTCTTCCGTTATTGAATGCCAAATATATATATCAAAACTTTTTATGGGCGATCTCACTTTCATATGAATCCCAATTTTCACTTGACAGTGATTTGAGTAATATTCATGCAGGTATTCATAACTACAATTACTACAAAATGGGAAAAAAGCAAGCAAACAAACAGAGAGCTTTAGAAATTGGAACATTTTAAAACAAGGAAACGTATAATTTCAGGTACTAAATTAGTTATGTAGAATTTAATAGGAATTTCTAGTATTTTTTTTATCCTTTTATTTATTTATTTTTAGTATTTCTGAGTAACTAATGAAATTGACCTGAAATTTAATGACCACATTGACCTTTTTTATTTTGTATTATTTATTTATTTATTTTTATCCAAAGCAACTTAAATATAAAGAACATCGCAAGCAATTTGAGATACATCCAGAAATATTTATAGTACACAATTTCAAGTTTAGTATAATCTAGATTAGTGAACAAGATAGAGTTGAAAGGCAGAAAAAGGGGAGAAAGAGAGGATTCCAGTAGACATATATTACTTTAAAATAATAACTTCTGATCTGATCTTCTGAAAGAACAGTGCCTTCTTTTGTCAATGGTAATAACTGAATACAGATAAATAAATAAGTAAATAAATAATGATTGCTTTATGCTGTTTTTGTAAAGCAGAAGTCAGTGTATTAGTACTTTCTTAATTTACTGCAGCAGGAATCCTCTTCTTTTTTATTAAACAGGAAGCAGTATTGTTCCTTCCTTGAATACAGAACTTTTGCCAGGTCTTAGACACAAAGAAAAAAAAAAGAGTGTCTACACTGAGAGGGGAAGTCTGATTAGACGTCTGTTCAACACCACTTATGACTGACATCTCTCATACATTCATCAAGAGTAAAAAGAAAATGTACAAGCACCTATGCTATAGTCATCCATACTGGCTAAGCCTGCTTTCTGCTGGTTTGGTGGTAGTCTAGGCTATGGATAGATAGATAGATAGATAGATAGATAGGTATGTAAATAAATAAATGCAGAATATCAGCTGCCATTGTATCTATAATCAACTCATTTATTCACGCATAAACAGTGTGTTTGTTGAACAGTTGGTCCCATATGTTTTGCGGACTGTCCCTGACGGCCTGCTCTGCCACTGTTCAGCTTCTCATGTCAATCACTGTGTGATGGATGAGGTTAGAGGTCACCAGATCCTCTCCCTAGAGTCCACATCTCTGACCTCCAGAGACAATGTCTTCCAATGGCTCCTTCAAAGCATGAAATCAGACTATCAGTGTTCAAACAGGCATGTAGGGTCTTCAGACAGGCACATCTATATAAACTCTAGGATACAAAATTAGACTATTACAGAAATAACTCACTTAAACATCCAACCCTGGCTTTTGTAATGAATAACAACTTTTTTTGTCACACAAAGCTATCATATTGAATGACGTGAAGGTGAGTAAATGCTGAATGTTTAAATAGTCATTCATTCATTCATTCATTCTTAACATTGTGTGGGTACATCTAAAACACAGGCCTGAATAAAAGTCAAAACACAGGCCTGGATAAAAGTCAAGCTTTTACATAAACCAGACATGAATTTAAAGAACACTCACACACATGCAATAATAAACATTCGTAAATAACAATCAAATAAAGACTATATATTATGTTTATTATATATGATCATATATAAACAATCATATAAACCTCAGATATGCGGATATGGACATATATCACCGTTATTTTCCTCATATATACGGAAACATTTTTCAACTCCTAACTTAATTAAATCACACATATTGAAGGTCATATTAACACAAATACTTCCTGGGAAATATGTATACTACTCTAAACTACAGTAGTCTAAACTATACCATGTTTTAAGCCAATAAATGCACACAGCTATGTCCACAGCAGATTTTTGTTTTAATATGATAGATTTACAAAGCCCATTTCTTTGACAAATATACTGCTTTTGCATTCTTGACCAAGATCCATAAGGCATATACTTATGATGTACTGCACCTACAAAGGATATCTAAGACATGGAAAGCATTTCAATAGCTGCTGTAGATTGTGGTTATTGGGAAACATAAAACCCTTTTTTTCCCTTAATATTTGCTTTTGTTTGTGGACAGTGTTACAAGGAGGACTGAAGATGAATCATGTGTTGGCATGGTCACTCAGCTTCCACTCAAGGCATAGACACTTGGTGTTTTTTTTATTATTATTATTATTATTATTATTATTATTAAAAGTAATAATAATAAAGGATAAAAGTAATAAGTCAAATATATATAAGTAAAAGTATTAATAGTAATAATAATAATAATAATAAAGAGCCCTAATATAGGGACTTTTAAGAACTAGTGAGGAGAATCATGTTGAGATGTGGGGAGAAGAGCAATGGGCTGTTGTAATGCCAAATTATAGCCTATTTTGCATAATAACTGTACTAATATTAACTATAATAACTGTACTGATATTAATTGTAAATCCATGCCCTGCGCTGATGTAAAATAAGTAAAATATGAAAAAGTAAAGGAAAGAAAGAAAGAAGTACAATATTAGATCAACCAGTTCAAATATTTTAACTTATTCTTTGAGCTTTTTGATAAAGTCTGTCATATACTGATCATCAGATTGTTTTTTTATACCATTTGCTAATTTTTAAATCCGGAAACAAATGATCATTTAACATTATGCACAATGTTACAAAATAATTTGATTAATTGCATAATATTAAAAGGTTTTTTTCCTGTCTATTATTTGATTTCTAGGGGTTACGAGTTCAAATCATGTGTAAAGTATGTTTTATTATTATTATTATTATTATTTAACAATTATTAATTTATTATTACTAAAATTATAGCTGTATGTCACTAAATACATATAAGCAGGGCTACAATGTTTGCATTTTATTTTGTAATTTTACTTGAACACTGAACAAAGAAAATATATGTAGAGTATGCACCTTAAAGCTGTGTGTACTAGAGAACACTGGCAATAAAAACACTTTACAACTTCCAAATACAGACACAGATTGTTTAACATGTTCATATAAAACTACGCTGCAGCTAAACCATTAGAAACACACGTTTGGAGCATCACACATTTAATAGATTCGGTTTAAAGTCCCATGGGTACATTTTCACATTTGCTCTTAATTGAGAGTGTTCTGGAAAAATCATTACTATATTAATGATTTAACAAAGTAAGTAGCTGCTGTTTTCTAAGCAGAGGGGAAATGTGTTTCAGATCAATAATCACATAATATAAAGTTACTGTAATTAGGCAGAAACGTATAATTTTAAATTGTATTTAGTTTGAATTGTATGTATATGAGATCCATTTGTTTACTAAATAAAACAAACAACAACAAAGGATGAATCTTGCTTTCCTCTTGTATTACTGCACACATTGTCAGTATGTCAATATTATCAAATTGGTACACTATCGCCCCAAAATAACAATCAATAACATGCGAATAAAGCCAGCAATGGCAAACTTATGCAAATAACAATGTGTGCAAATATCAATTTTAAAATAAAAGATTTACAATAAAAAAAGACCACAACCTCAATAACCCAGCAATAAAGAGAGTTAAAAACGAACATCTGTTAGCTTTGTGGAGAAGTGACCCCTTTCAAAGCCACACAAATGCACAGAGAGACAGACAGTCAGACAGACGGTGGGGTTGATACTCAGGAATGCATTGTTGGCACTTTTGCTTGGCGTTGAAAGCGTGTCAGCCAAGAGTGCCGCCCGGTTACTCGACTACATCCTCCCAGGCTCTCGAGGACGCTGTGGCAGATTGCAGACTCAATTATTCCCCTGTCAGGTGATTATCCGGGGGTCTTAATGTAATCTTCTGTTCACACAGATAGGACATTTCAATTACACCCGCCTCCACCAAACAAGCTGCTTATTCAAATGGCCAGTCACCTCATCGCCACAGAACAATGTCAACTGTAAAAGAACGCCAGCTGAAGGCAATTACACATGTGTTCAGAGCCAATTATGATCACTCTCATGGTGGCATTTATGCCATGAACAAGGGAGTGTTTGAAAAAAAATATTTAATGACAATATGCTTGCTGTACGATTCCCGGTGCCCCTTTAACCACCCCCTCCCCACTGCTGTTGTCTGTTCGTCCAAGCTGAGGATCATTAAATCTGATAGGAGCCCATTATCAGCCTGGCGAAGGGTTGTGCTGGGCCCGTGGAGAGAGTCAAATCTACTTGTGCTTTTACTAAAGCTGCCAACTGAAGCATCATTGTGTTTCAGCGCCACTGAAAGTGCTGTGCGGCCACAGCATCCATTAATATCTACATAGTGTGCTGATGTGCAAATGCCGGGGGGAGACCAGGGATAGCTGCAAAATCCTTGCCTTTATGTCTGTGATTCAGTGTTGTTGTTGTTGTTTGCTCTGTTTATCTAAAACAAGCTTATAAATCATACAGAATGAAGGTTTTTTGAAAATCCAAAAATTGCAGAAAGTTTTGTGTGAGGTGGTGTGTGTGTGTGATTGAAATGACATGATCACTCAGTCCCTACTCAAGGCATGTAGACACATGCAGGGATTTTTAACAAGCCTTGATACACACATGAACTGTCTTGAGGGACCAAGGGAAATGTTGTATATCGGCATCATGTTGTTTTGAAAATTAATACGGAGGGCCAGATTGGTAATGCCAAATACTAATATGTTGCATGGCCACAACGACTTTAATGATAACAAGTACAACAATAACAACAAGTTATTATTATTGTTGTTGTTGTTGTTGTAAATTCACATCCTGTGCTGATACATTGATGTTGAATGATATGCCCTTCCAAATGACATGCCACGACGACTTGCTGTTGCGATACAATTTCAGACTAACTCAACATAATATTTTACCATTACAAATATGTACAAAGTCATGAGAACATTTTTTTCTACTCATTTATTCAGTGGCGCAGCAAGTCAGCCGCAGGCCAATATGCAAAAACATTTGTAGCCCCCACCACCCACCCCCATAATTTTGACCTTATTCAAAAATATTATGGCACTAAAATGCCGCCATATTTACTAAATTACTTTATGCAAACACATGGCACAGTGGCCCAAAATGCAAAAAGAAAGAAAGAAAAACAAAACAAAAAAAACCAAAAACCAAATAAAAAATTAGTTTAATTATCCGGGCCTTTCTTTTGGCAAATTCATCCACAATGTCCTTGGTGTTTAATTTAAGGCTTTGTGTATTGTCAAGGGAAAGAATGGCTACTTTCGATAGTCTTTCGATAAAAGATAATTAAAATGAAAGAAAAATAATTAAAACGGTGCAGGTGCCGCTGAAGCTAGATGTAATACAGTTGTGATAGTCTTTTCAACTAGCTAGTTACCAACTTCACACAGTTTTTTTTATTATTATTATTATTATTATTATTTTATTTGGCCGTGGCAATGCAGCATTTAAAAAAATGACTCCGTTCTACAGCAGCAATATAACAAATGCACACAAGAAATTACTGAGCCCTGCACATGACATGCAGACAATATAAATATATATATATATAATTATTTATTGTGGCCACAAATAAAATAAATAATTCGTTCCCTCATTTTAATTAAAAGGTCCCCCTTGGCGGATCACCCCGGCCCGCACGTGCATACCCTGCATACCCAGATGCTACGCCCTTGCTTTGATTATTAGGTGTCCTTGAGTTCAAATCCTTTTTATATTCTTAAACAAAATTGTCACTTAATACATTAGGAGTGGGGGTTAATTTATATGCACTTTATTTTGTGATACCACTTGAACAGAGACTGATATAGAAGTTGCATATGCATATGCTCTAGAGAAAATTGCTAATTAAAACAGTAGAAAATATGTGCTAGAAAATGCAAACAGATTGTTCAACATTTTCTCAGTAAATAGCTTGGGAGGTTTGTAACCCTACAAAAAAATGTTAATATGAAATTGGCTTATACATAGAAGTAAATGGACAAAATTACAGTCTTGACTGTTTGGTCAGACATTATAACATTAAAATGACATAATTTTTATTAAAAACAAACAAAAAAAAAAAATTTAACAAAAGCTTGCCAGACTCCTTCTATGTATAATGTATATATAGATCAAGTATATAGGGCTATCTGATGTTCTCCATGAGTATCGTTCTAAGCTCAGAGCTGCAGAAAGAGTATGGCGCAAATCACAAAATCCTACTGACCTTAATGTATATCGGTCACTTCTGTGTTCATTCTCTGCTAATACCTCCACTGCTAAAAGGACGTACTATCACAACAAAATTAACAATTCGCCAAACTCTCGCATGCTCTTTAAAACATTTTCCTCCCTCCTTTGTCCTCCTCCTCCCCCTCCTTCATCAACTATAACAGCTGACGACTTTGCCACATTCTTCATTAATAAAATTACAAACCTCAGTGCACCCACTAGGTAACTTCGTGGAAGAATTAGATGTGCTGCTCTCAAACTTTCCTGAGGATGGTACTCCCCTAGTTATGCTTGGAGTCTTCAACATCCACCTAGATAAACCTCAGACTGCAGATTTCCACACTCTGCTTGTTTCTTTTGATCACAAGCGAGTATTAACTACGGCTACTCACAAATCAGGCAACCAACTGGACCTTATTTACACATGACACTGCTCCACTGATCATGTACTCGTTACTCCACTGCACACCTCGGATCACTTCCTCCTCACTCTTAACCTCAACATGGTTCCTGACACAACACATACCCCTACACATGTCACTTTTCGACGTAACCTACGCTCTCTCTCACCCTCCCGGCTATCTGCTATGGTTTCATCTTTGCTTCCTTCCCCTGAACAGTTATCATCTCTTGATGTTAACAGTGCTACTTGTAGGGATTTCTATCATGAACAGGACACTGATATGCCACTGCATCAACTCATCATGAGGCTTCGAACTAATCCAATCAGGAGATAACACAGAGATCTTTTGTATCAGGACTGAAAAGTTCTTAAACCACTTATAGATACCTCGTGAGGTCTTGTGACCACCAATGAATGTGTGTGAGTGAGTAAGTGAGAGAGTGTGTGTGTGAGTGAGAGAGTGAGTGTGTGTGAAAGTGTGTGTGTGTGTGAGTGAGTGAGTGAGTGAGTGAGTGAGTGAGTGAGTGAGTGAGTGAGTGAGTGAGTGAGTGAGTGAGTGAGTGAGTGTGTGTGAAGGTGTATATATATATATTTATATACACCTTGCTACGTGTACTGCGTTAGGCTAACCGAGACTTGTCATTTGCACTTATATATTGTTACTCTTTTGTTAGTTTTGACTGCTTTTATTGTCCTCATTTGTAAGTCGCTTTGGATAAAAGCGTCTGCTAAATGACTAAATGTAAATGTAATGTAAATGCATAACTAATAGAGTAATGGGCTGGTGATGGTACTTGAGACATTATTGGTAATTCAGTGAATTAATGAATAAATAAACTTGATCCTATTCCCATGTGAGTAGAAAAGACCAGAATAAAAATCTCAATCTATAGAGAATTCTGTTCTGCTGATGTGGGTTGTGCCCCTACTAAGGTTCCTTGGTGGTAATCGGCTCTGCGTGGGAATCTTTGGTCCCATCTGCTCTGCTGTGGAGGTCTAACGCTCCGCCTTGGTGGTCTTCTGCTCCTCCCTGGCTGCCCTGGTCTCCAGCTACATCCTGGCTGCCAGATCCACCAGCTCTGCCTGGCTTCCTGCTCTGCCCTGGCTGCCTGATTCACCAGCTCCGCCCTGGTCTCCAGCTCCACCCTGGCCACGGGATCCGCTGGCTCCTCCCTGGTCTCCTGCTCCACTGTCTCTGCCCTCTTCACCTGCTCTACCCTGGCCACCCACTCTGCCTGCTCCACCACAGTCTCCAGGGTCTCTTCCAATCCATGGGCCTGGCCCACCATCCCTCCCACTGTTCCGCCTCCGCTCCACCACCCTCCTGGACTTTTTGTTGTGTGTCTTCTGTCTTGTTCAATCTAGTTTGAGTGATGAATGGAGCTCAAGCATAGTTCAGGCAGACCACAGTATGACAGCCCAGCTGAAGCTGAATGTAACTCCTCCCTCTACAATTAAATAAGTTATATAAGTTAATGCGTATTAGCTCTTGCCTCAGTCTGTCGCACAGACATGCTCTTAGTCAGCTTCAGTTCTCTAACAGAAACAGGCTAAAACAGCTTGAGTTCTGTGATGCGTCAAATCAGCTTTAAGATTCATTGAACAGAAAATGCACTAAATCAGACTTTGGTTCTGTCGCACAGAACACATTAAGTCAGCTTTCAGTTCTGTCTCACAGAAACACGCTAGTCTGTCTCACAGGCAAACGTTAAGTCAGCTTTCAATTACGTTGCACAAACACACGTTCATTCAGCTTTAAGTTCTGTTGGACAAATGCATTAAGACAACTTTCAGTCTCTAGTCTGTCGCACAGACACGTTTTAAGTCAGCTTTCAGTCACTATATAGTATGTCTCACAGACACGGGTGTTAAGTCAGCTTTCAGTCTGTTGCACAGACACTCACTTCTAGTTTGGAGCCAGACACTTTGCTCGGCAGCTTCAAAATTTAAATCGTCACACAGATACTCGCTAAGATAGCCTTCTAGTTTATCAAAAACACTCACAGGACAGCTTTCAAACAGATGAAAGGATTTGTTCCCCACACAAATTTCACTTCAGATTCAGTTTTTTGATCTTATACTCACAATTCACTACATCGACCAGTATAAGCTGCTTGATTTGGAAGTGACTTCAGAACAATTCAGTCGAGACAAGCATTCCCTACATGAAGGAATGTGACATCAGTAAGATCAAGCATAATCACATCTGGATATACTTCACTCCATTCATCTAAATGTGTCTTCATAGGCTAAGTTAAAGGTGACATATCATGGAAATCTGACTTTTCCAGGTTTTAAGTGCTATAATCAGGTCCCTGATGCATCTACCAACCAAGGAAACTTTGTTTTGGTAAGCCTTTTTCTGCAAGTGTCTGAAAAAAAATTATATAATAAATGATCTGTGGAGTATTTTGAGCTGAAATTTCAAAGACACATTCTGGGGACACCAGAGACTTATATTACATATTGTAAAAAGGGGCATAATATGTCTTCTTTAAATTATCCTTTTATGCTCATGCTTAAAAGTTAACCGGTTATTGGCAACATGCTTGTTACTAAGAGCCCGTTCACACAGAGTTTAGGTGTATACGTAAAAATTTTGTATCATATCGGCGTTTCATCCAGACGAATCCAGCGTTTTGAGAGCCTGAAACCGCTATTTTTTTGGAAACCGGGTCCCAGAGTGGATAAATCTGAAAACGACACCCTTGCGTTTTCGTGTGTACAGCTAATACGTATATTTTGTGAAACAATGATGTCATCACCCCACGTCTCGACCCTAGTCAGACACCGCTATGTCACGTAACAGCAACAACAACAACAACAATGGCGGACTACATGCTTGTGTTTGTGCTGCAGAAGCTACTGAGCCTATTAGCTTTACTAAAGAAAATTTAAAAATTACTGAAGAAAAAATGTTTGTATACAGCGCGCAAGGTTTATGCACATACTCCAAGTATTCTTCTCCATTTTTAGTCAATCTCTGTGGACCAACAATTGGCTCCCCAAGACATCACTTCAAATGACTACTGAACCTACAGCCAATCAATAACCTTGCATAACCCCCTTTCAGCGGACGACACCGAAGGGAACCCCCAACAGATTTAATCCATGGATTAAATCACCTAACACAGGAAATGGAAGTAAAACCTCCTGATTTTATCTGAACTGGTGCATTTAATATAAAGTTTAATAGCCTCACTGAGAAACTCAATTAAACTAATTAAATGATTGATGGTTGTTCAGGTCTAAACAATTGCACACAATGCTATAACTTGGGATTTTCACTCTCCTAAACTCATTCTTTCCTCACTTTCTCTCTTTTCTGCAACTTGTGTGAATGTGTGAGTGCGTGTGTTTTTGTGTTAGATTAGTTTATGCCCTAGATTTGTCCAATAAAGTCTTATCTATATTGAAAAGAGAAGTCTTGAGTTTTGTGCTTACAAATCAAGTCAAGTCACCTTTATTTATATAGCGCTTTTAACAACACAGATTGTGTCAAAGCAACTGTACAGCATTCATTAGGAAAATAGTGTGTCAATGATGCAAAATGACAATTGGAAATTAAGTGTCCCCAACTAAGCAAGCCAGAGGCGACAGCGGCAAGGAACCAAAATGCCATCGGTGACAGAATGGAGAAAAAAACCTTGGGAGAAACCAGGCTCAGTCGGGGGGCCAGTTCTCCTCTGGCCAGACGAAACCAGCAGTTCAGTTCCAGGCTGCAGCAAAGTCACATTGTGCAGAGGACCCAACTGGTTCCATGGTCTTGTCCCGGTGGCCGTCTAGGAGACAAGGTCTTCACTGGGGATCTGTCTCTGGGACTCATCTACAGTAGGTGGACAACAAGAGTCTGCCACCGCCGCGTCTGCAAAATGCATTTGCAGCTTTTGACCGCTGAGTGGTGCTTTAACCACAAGTTATCAAGTAAACGCTTCAAAGACCATTTTCACAAATAGCCATCAGCTTTGCCTCGCCGATGTGATACGTTTGACGGCTGCAGTTGGCGGAAAATGAAAGAAAAACACTGTAGTTAAAATATTTCATATTCACAGATGCAAATTTAGTACTTATGACGTTATGAGCGTTTCTCATTTAGAACTAATTCAAGCAGGATAAATGTCAATGAGCATGTGCTTGCATTTACCCTAAGCTAAGTATTACACCATATTTTAGATTTGAAACATTTAACAGGTGTGCAGCATTATTTATATAATATGAATCATGTGTTATATTACCTTAAAGAAAATGTTGTTTACTTTGCATCGGGGCATTAAAAGTTGTAGCCTAGGCTACATACATGCTGGACATTCGGCAGTACGCACCACCCGATATTTCACCGATTTTCGATTATTCTGATGTTTTGCTGGACATTGTAGTCGGGGGAGCAGCAGCGCTGTTCAGACGCTTCAGGACGCGCAGACGGGGTGAGCCAGCGAGCGCGCTCGTGAAGCTCAGGCAGCGTGGATTCAGGACGCCGTTGCCTAGCATCCATCTGGCGAACCTCCGCTCTCTACAAAACAAAACGGACGAACTCCTTCTGCTCTCCCGGACAAATAAGGATTTTTCAAACTCTGCTGCTCTGTGATTCACGGAAACCTGGCTGAAAGACGCCATTCCAGACAGCGTGTTGAGTCTCCCGGGCTTTCAGCTGTTCAGAGCGGATCGCGACGCAGAATCAA
>NW_015650004.1:91468-106682 GCF_001515625.1 Sinocyclocheilus rhinocerous | reverse complement strand
ATTTTAGATTTTTTAGATTTGAAACATTTAACAGGTGTGCAGCATTATTTATATAATATGAATCATGTGTTTAAAGAAAATAAAGAAATGGTGGTTTACTTTGCATCGGAGCATTAAAAGCGGTAGCCTATTCCAGGCTAGGCTACATACATGGATTCTAAATGTCAATATTCTTACATTACTTAATATTTGTCACAAATACATTTTTAATTTATATATTAAAATTCCTTTAATAAAACAGCATGCTCAGACAGCGCGGATTCAGGACGCCGTTGCCTAGCATCCATCTGGCGAACCTTCGCTCTCTACCCAACAAAATGGACGAACTCCTGCTCTCCCGGACAAATAAGGATTTTTCAAACTCTGCTGCTCTGTGATTCACGGAAACCTGGCTGAAAGACGCCATTCCAGACAGCGTGTTGAGTCTCCCGGGCTTTCAGCTGTTCAGAGCGGATCGCGACGCAGAATCAACGGGGAAATCACGCGGCGGCGGGACATGCTTTTACATCAATGAGAGGTGGTGTACAGACGTAACTGTGTTAAAGAAGATGTGCTGTTCAGATCTAGAAGTGCTCTTCATTAACTGTAAGCCTTTCTACTCGCCGCGGGAGTTTTGCTCATTCATTCTCGTCAGGAAAATTATTCCAAAATTACAGGACTTAATGACTACATGCCTGTGGCTCTAACGTCTGTGGTCATGAAGTCTTTTGAAAAACTGGTGCTGGCCCACCTGAAGGACATCACTGGACCCTTGCTGGATCCTCTTCAGTTTGTCTACAGAGCAAACAGGTCTGTGGACGATGCAGTCAGCATGCATGGGACTGCATTATGTTCTGCAACATCTAGACAGACCAGGGACTTATGTGAGGATCCTGCTTGTGGACTTCAGCTCGGCCTTTAACACTATCATCCCAAACCTCCTCCTGCCCAAACTAACTCAGCTCTCCGTGCCCACCTCCGTCTGTCAGTGGATCAACAGCTTCCTGACAGACAGGAAGTAGGCAGCAGCTAGTGAGGCTGGGAAAATACACATCCAGCACCTATATAACTATATAACCTCTATAACTGTCTGGTTCAGCTCAGCTACCAAATCTGACCTCAGAAGACTACAGAGGGTAGTCCGGACTGCTGAGTGAATCATTGGTACAACCCTCCCTTCTCTCCAAGAACTGTACTCATCCAGAGTGAGCAAAAGGGCTGGCAAAATCACTCTGGACCCCTCACATCCAGCACACTCCCTCTTTGAACTGTTGCCATCTGGTCGACGCTACAGTGCTCTGAGCACCAGAACGGCCAGACACAGGAACAGTTTCTTCCCTCAGGCCATCACAGGCACAGTTTCTTCCCTCAGGCCTCTCATGAACACTTGACAATAACTGTGGAACACACACTATTTATTCACTCATACACTTATTTATCTAACACACATACTCAGTCTATATTTCAATTTGCACATAATATACCTGTACATACAACTGTCTATTGTTCTATACCTGGACATACAATTGTCGATTGTCGATTTGTATATTTTTTATTCCTTATTTTACTTGTTCTATTTTTTATTTTTTATTTTTTTTTATTTTTTATTATCTGTGTTTTTTTGTTCTGTCACTGTCATTCTGTTACACTGTGGAAGCTTCTGTCACGAAAACAAATTCCTCGTATGTGTAAACATACCTGGCAATAAAGCTCATTCTGATTCTGATTCTGATACATGAATTATTATGCTAAATGTCAATATTCTCACATTACTTAATATAGGCTAGTTTATTCCGCACTCAAGCGCACACATTAAGTTTGCCACAAAGCACAGACAGAATAGCCTAATAATTATGAAAAAAATGAGACATTTTGATTATTTATTATTAAACTAATGTTTTCTTGTCGGCTGCAAGATGAAATTCATGGTGCTAACTCTCATCTCCATAGTACTGGACGCGGCTTTAGAGGGAAATGCAATCTTCATACAGATTACATAATCAGGGCCTCCTGCTGGAGCAGGGGGAAAATTCGCTCGAGGGTCATACCAGACTGTTTCTGGCTGTGGCCCATCTCACCACCTATCCGGACGACGCGCTCTGCACGTTCTATGATGCCAGCCTCAACACCGCGTGCAGAGCGCCGTCATCCGAAGATGGCCCTCGAGCTGAATTCGCCACCTTTGTGGAGTGGACACTAGCGAGAAATGGATCTCCGTTCCCCGCCGGTTCCCAGGAATTAATCGCCAGTGCCACTCCCGACCCAGAGCTCAGCCCACCATCTCCCCGATGTGCGGAGTGCATGCCAGAGCCCGTCGCGACCGACGAGCCATTGCTAGAGAGAGCGACAGAGCTGAGGATCGCCGCGGAGCCAGAGGCCGTGACATCAGTCAAGGTGTGTGAGGCGGCAACAATGCCTGCCACGAGGGAGAAAGCCACGGACGGTGTGAGTGCGGAGAGGAGCTCCGCCCCCTCCCTGAATTCAGTTCAGAGCGCCCTCCAGTGCCCGCTCCTAGAAATCACCCTCCAGTGCCTGCTCCTAGAAAGCGCCCTCCTGTGGCCGCTCCTCGAAAATGCCTGCCCACCTACCCGCTCCAGCCTCCTCCACCGCGGTCGTCTGGCAGCCCCTCTGCTCGCCCTCAGCCCACCATCATTGCGGTGCGAGCCCCGTGGGACTGCCATCCTCCAGCGTCGCCGTGGCTGGAGTCTCCCTTGACTCCGCCTCCAGCCTCCGAGGCCTGGACTCTGCCTCAGCCCATTGACCCGTTGGCTCCACCATGGCTCCTAGCTCCCTCCTCTCTCCGTCGGAGCCCGGCAGTCCACAAGCTCCACCAGGCTCCCTCGTCCCTCCGGCTTCGCCTTGGTCTGGCGTCGACTATCCTGCGCCTCGGGACTCCACTACTCTGGCTTCGCCTCGTCCCTCCGTACCTCCGACTCTGTCAGGCTCCTTCATCCCCTCGGCTCCACCTCAGTCCGCTGTCGCTCCGGCTCCACCGCGGCCTCCCGGATCCACATCTCCGCGTCGGTCGCCGGCGCCATCTGCTCCGCCTAGGACCTCCGGATCCTCCCCATCGCCCTGGCTCATCGGCTCTCCGTCTCCGCCTCGGGATCCTCCACCACCTGCTGTGGCCTGGGTCCTGCTGTTCTCCTCTTGCCCCGGGTCCCTCCTGTCTCCTCCCTGGCTCCTCCCTCCTTCGTCGCCCCCTGGTCTCTGTCTGCCGGCCTCCTCCCGGATATCCGTCCTCCTCCGTAACCTCCTCCGAAGTTCCCACCCACGCGTTTAATGAACTCTGACCCGAGCTGCGCAGTTCAACATCTCAAAATCGCTAAGCGCCCTCTACAGGAGGCACGAATAATAACAATTTCATGGTTAGCCCAAAAAACATTAGAATCAATACTGAATTGAAAAATATCATGTAACCCTGTTTCTCTCTAAAACTTTGATTTTTGGAGGGGGTGTCTATTTTTTCTTTTTATATGCACACATTACACATTTATGATTTCGACCCTGTACATAGACCAGGGGTAGGCAAGTTCGGTCCTAGAGAGCTGCAGTCCTGCAGAGTTCAGCTCCAACCCTAATCAAACACACCTGAACAAGCTAATCAATGTCTTCAGGATTACTAAGGCTATAGGCAGGTGAGTTTTTTTTTCAGGGTTGGAGCTGAACTCTGCAGGACTGCGGCTCTCTAGGACCGAACTTGCCTACCCCTGACATAGACAAATAAGAATAAATGATGAAACCCCACAGCACATCTCTTGAGCATCGAACTCAGCAGCATGCGTGCAGAACAACCAAATCTTGCACTGCATGAATGCAGCGCAGATAGCGACACAATTAAGTTATGTGAAACACATAAGGTTTAAATAAGATAATTTTGACAATGAACATTATATGACATTTAAAATAGTTCTGAAGATTTGTCTTTCATTCCGCCTGTGCATTTCTGATCCGCACAGCAAATGCAGACCTGGGCTAGATCTCCGCGATGTTCTCATTGAGAATGCAATTTCTAACATGTTATTATAGGGAAAGTCTGAAAAAGATCACAGCCGTATAGAGTAAATCGTGGCTAGGTTTAATTTATTCTTTTCTTGTTTTAGTTAGGCCTAAACAATGGGAGCGAAATTATACAGTGCCTCACGTTTTACTAAAATAAAATAATTCATAAAATACGCAACAATTTCTTAATTAGTGAACGGATATCTTTTTCCCACCTATAGTTCTCTGTCAAAATAAAGGACAGGTAACGAATAACAAAGTAGGCCTATGTGCGTGACAAAAATGCATGCTGTTTTATTAAAGGAATTTTTAAATATAAATTAAAAATGTATTTGTGACAAATATTAAGGCTCATTATGGATTATAGATGTTAATTTAATATAAACGTGCGATTAGGTGAAAATGGTCAACCCTTCTCCTTTGTTCAGATATTGTTGCTTCTGGGTCCGTGTACGTTGCGTTCATTCGTTTTTTGATTTAAAATTGAATACAGAAACATGAGAAAATGGCACCATTTACGTTTTTCCCAAAAAAATAAAAAAACGAAAAAACAAGAAATTGCCTTGATTTTCTGTTTTTACATTCAGGGGTAGAAAATGGATAAACAGTTTGAATGTTCGATTTCCACGTGTGGGCGGAAATGAAACGCCCCTTTCCACTGATTAGTAAAGCAAGCATCAAAAGCTGCGTCATCATGTCGTCTTCAGTTTTGTGCAACAGAATAAGAGTCCTCCGCTGTTAAATCATTTATTGCAACTCCTGATTAGTCTATTTCTTTGGCGCACCGCACATTTTATTTAGCTGTTCTGTTATCAAAATCTGTGCGGCAAAGCTGCGTGACATTTACATTATAGTGAAGCGCAGACCAGTATCGGTCTTAGTGTGAATACAAAGCTATCTTACTGTTTTGATTATTATTTCGAGTTTTTTTTTCATAGAGAAGTCTATATGATACTGTCATTATCCGACGGCATGTTACACGTGTATATAAGACATGCTATTTTTATAGAAAAGGGCATTTTTCTAACTTTATAAAATACGTCTGTCACCTTTAATATTAAATTCCTGAATTTAGTCAATATTTGAAAAATATGACATCATAGGTGTTACCAAGTACATCAGTACCAACCAAAGCCATCGTTGCACTGTGACACAGAAGCTGCATCTTAAGTTGAATTTAGATCTATTTACACAATTAATGCTGATCAGACGGCAGTAAATGCATTAACACAGCAATTGCATAATGGAATGAGATTAATGTTTTAAACAAAAACATTCTGAATAGCCTACAGAAATATGAAATGAGTAACAAAATGAAACAGTTGGATACTTGTATTATGAAGGTTACATCACCAGTAGGTGGTGGCAAGTCATTGTGTTGATGAATGAGTCATAGAGTCATCAATTCAACCGATTCATTCAAAATGCTGATTTGTTCAGGAGCAAAGCAAATGGGTCATTGAAACACTCACACAAACGATTATATTTTCCTAATTAATGCTGTTCAGTTGCGTGGACACAATCTCTATTGTTAAAAGCTCTATATAAATAAAGGTGACTTGACTTGACTTGACTAAATTCAATACTGGTCTGCACTTCACTATAATGTAAATGCATTCGCCCTGTGTTGTCCAGTGCGTCACGCAGCTTTGCCACACAGATTTTGATACCTGGACTGCTAAATAAAATGTGCGGTGCGCCAAAGATATAGACTAAAAGGGTAATGTGGCTGCAGATCCGAGATACATACATATTTCTGCAATAAGCACCTAATACTTGCCATAGAGAAACTATGCCTACACAGAAGTAAACCCTGTCCATTTGTTAGTCTGGTTGTTTGATGAGATAGACGGAATGCAGGAGTTACAATAAACACCTTAACAGCGGAGGACTCTTATTCTGTTGCACAGAAATGAAGAAGACATGATGACGGCACCGTTTCATTTTTGCTTGACCAATCAGTGAAAAGGGGCATTTAATTCCCTCCCACACGTGGAAATCGAACATTCAAGCTGTTTATCCATTTTCTACCCCTGAATGTAAAAAGAAAAATTAAGGCGAATTCTTGTGTTTTCATGTTTTTGAAAAAATTAAAATGATGCCGTTTTCTCATGTTTCTGTTTTAAATATTAAATAAAAAAACGAATGAATGCAACATACACGGACCCTTCTGGTTTGTGCATTGTAAATCACAGAAATCTATAAATATGTTGTCACCCAAAAACTGGTGTCTTTTTTGCCACGTCCGTAACGCATGTGTATTTGCCAAATATAAAATATAAAACACGTTCATAGACGGATACTTTGATGTCTGGATTATATTTTCAGGGATTTTAAAAATATATAAAGAGATGGTTCAATATATTGGTAATGAATACATTCAGTAATTTATATTTCAGGTTTTGACTGCGAATTTCATTCTGTAACGCTTGAATTGCCCAATAATTAAACTAAAAATGATTAGGCCTACATGAAGTATAGGGAAAGTTTCTTATTACTGCAATATATTTTTACATTTGTATTGCCGAAACGACTGCAGCGTTGCCGTGTACAATTAAAACAGTGCACAATTGAAAATAGTACAAAGCAGCATATAAATTAAGAACAAAAGTTTTTGTCTCTCTTGCAGAGGCGCCGCGTCTCTCCTGAGAAAAAAAAAAACATGCAAGACTGCATATTATATTGTATATAACACTCTGTATGCCGTTGCAAAAACTGCAAAAGCCAAACCAAACGAGGCATTTATGCTAAAACAGACACTGCTCTGCTCTGCAAGTCTGAAACGCTCATCAGACACTCTCCATATGAACGAGCAAGCGATTCACACCTTTATTTCAACCCCCACGATGAAGCTATACAGAACTACCCCCAAACCCCAACCCCCTCCAGCTGTACTGAATTCAACTGCAAACTGCTGAATTCAAATGCAAACTGCAGAATACACACATCTATATTAAACATTGTATATATTATTTTAGTATTAAAAAAAACACAGCAATCTGGGATTTGAACCTGTGTTGCAGAAATCACTGAATAACCTTCTACCACTGGACTATGGATTAACTTGATAAACCAAGTTACCCTTTTCCATTGCGCGTTTGCACACACAAGACAGACGCGCTCTTCATTCATCTCACTTCGCAATAATAAACATAACAGTGGCATCATGCAGATATTATATGCAGATTGTGTGTTTATTATAGTGCAACGAAGCCGTGTTCAAATGCTGATCTTATATATGCCTAATATATATATTTTTTTTCATATGAAATGGACTGCCAGTGAGCACGCTGCTTTTTGATGATGCTTTTGATGAATAGCCTACAGCAAAACTGACTTATAGCACTGATGATAATAGCACCGTTTATTTTTCAACCTCACATAAAAAATTAATAATGGAACAAAAACTAATTTTTGCTGTAATAATAACTACGACTTTTTTAAAGTTGTTTCCTATGAACCAAAGCAGGATCACACATTATTTACGTCTTACTGTAATTATTAGCCCTTCATGGATTCAGTCTTACATGTATTCTGTAGCTTATTGTGAATATAAACCATCAGTTTTGGACACGGCAAAGCTAATCTGCACCTGATTTTAGAGCCTTGCAGTTCAGCCCGAGCTCGATGTGTCCCTGATCATGGAGACAGAGACAGCAAAAAGCACATCCTGTTTGTTTTCTCTATTTTACATAAGCACAACATTTTGTTGATAGTGTGAGAACACACACAAATAAGGATAGACCATTTACAGTTCCGAATGAAGTATTAGTCTTATCTGTATGAGCAAAAATGACGGCTTACTTCAAGTTGTTTCCACTGAAGAACAAAATGCAAGTGATCGCGCTGACGCGCCTCCATGCATTAAGCGCGCTTCAGCTTCCACTCTCAGCACAAACGCTTAGATACGCCTAACAGCGCACTTTTATCTAGGTTAAATGTTTAATCTAACATTGTAATATGCTTCAAGTGTTTTATATCTATAGATTTTATTTTAAGCAAGCAGTGATGATGAGAAGAATAAATTTATTAAACGTGATCAACTCAGCTGTCTGCCGCTATCCCTTGGTCGTCACTTAAAAAAAAAAAAGAATTTATCAAACAAAAAATATTCCAAACATTTTTCTAAATTAATTAATACTGAAACAATAAGAAATATAACTGCAATTAAAAACAAAACTGAACTATTTTAATGGCTGCAACAGCAGCTGTGTAATTAGGAAGCGAGAGAGAGAAAAAAGACACGGGCTCCAGTCGGACTCGGGCAGAGGATACTGGTAAGCTGTCGGCCAAGGGCCGGCTATAGGGCCTAGGTTTGAGGCCCGTGCAGAGCTCTGCCTGATTTCTGCATTTGGAAACGAATGTTGTGAATCAGTGGTTGCTTTCTAATTAAATTACAAAATTGTTAAGTTGTATTGTTGGATTAAGTTGTAAAAAAATGGTTTAATTATTATTTAAACACTTTTTAATTAATACAAAGGAACGATGAAAAGTGATCCATTTCTTAATTCATGGACATAATTTTCAGCATGTCATGGGCTCTGTATTTGGGAATAAATGTGTTAAAAAAAGGCCAGATAACGAATAAGTATGTGTGACCTGCTGAAATACACCAGCGAATTATTAAATGTACGTTTCAAGCCTTTCATTTGTGACATTGATGTGACTATAGTGCCAAAATATGTTAGAACTAGGCCTAGCCTACAACGCTCAACAATAAGCCACCTTTTCAATTGTTATTTTTTATGGCATAATGCACACCTCCTTAAATGTAATCTAAACATTCCAAGTTAATATCTTACTTTCTGTAGGATTTCTAGGCGTTTTTCATGTCGCAGTTTTAGCCTATTAATCTTGATTTCTCACAACTGATTTTGTTCAAGGTTTTTATTTATTTATTTTTATGGTGTGAGTCATAGTAAATTGCGATGCGAATAGAGTCTCATGAACGTGCAGCCTTGTACAGAGGATCAACAGCCAAGGTCAGGATTTTCCGTTCAAAAACTTTAGCCTGTAGATTGAAATGAAAACCCCTTAATACCACATAAGGAAATTGTGTAATTATAATGGTTTTCATAATGACTGTTTAATAATCATAACATGCAGTAAGAGCCTTTGTGTAAATTTAATTATTTTTATTTATTCATTTATTTATTTTAGTTAGGCTGCAGACTAACACATTTTGAAATTAACCCTCACTGTAAATTTTCTAATGATTTTTAAGGATATTATAATGTTATATTATAATGTTGTTGTTTTATTTCGTTATCTGATCTCAGTTTACAAAACAAAATATCATAATTTCAATCAGTTTGCAAACTTTCCCTTTGCGCCATCTGGCGGTAGTTTCGTGAACAACTTTAACACGCGACTGACTTGCAGTTAACACCGTGGCCCTGCGGCGGCGGTAATAGGCATTTTGGTTGTCTACCTACTGTAGCTGTCCTGATCTCCACTGACATTCAGGGCTGTAGAGGTCATCTCTAGGTGCTGATCCACCATCTGCTTCATACTACGACATTAATAAATCTTTAATACATTAGCTCATTCATGAACATGACTTCTGCCCGAGTCCCATCGGATTGGATCGGCTGTGGTGATGAAGATAACAACTCCCATGATTCCACACTCAGTCACGGTGTCATCAAGCTACGTCTTTGTTTCTTTGTTTGTTCTGAATACACGCCCTCTAGCGGCGAAAACTTACATATTGTGCCTTTAACTCTTACCCCGCCATTCATCCTGCACCATGATCGCCGCTGCAGCCACTGCGCGCAGACAGGCTGGAAGCCCTCCAGCCACAGAGTCTAAGGTTTTAGACAAATACGCTACTGGGCGATAAATGCCCCCGTGCTCCTGGGCCAGGATTGCGGCGGCTGTTCCCCCACCTTCGTGCACGTACAAATGAAAGTCAGTTGTATATGTCGGTAGGCCAAGGGCAGGTGGCCTTGTCAAGGATGCTTTCAAATGTCTGAATGCGTGGTCCATTTCTGCTGTCCATGCAATATCATCAGAGTCCTGCAAGGTGGCTGCTCTCAAGATTTTGTCATACATGGAACAGTTCGGCACCCACGCTCTGCAATAGTTCACCAAGCCCAGGAAGCTTTGCATTAGCTTCTTCGTGGAGGGCCGTTTGTACGTAGCAATGGCTTTGATACGATCAGCAGACAGTTTTATTGTACCTTGCGACAATTCATGTCCGAGGTAATCCACCCTCCTCTGAACCCACTGAAGCTTTTCTCTTGATGCCTTGAACCCAGCTTCCGCCAGGATGTTGCAGACGATGCTGGAGGCAGCAGCACACTGGTCCGCAGAGGCACCAGTAACGAGGATGTCGTCCGCGTATTGTAGCAGACAGGTATCAGGAGGGAGTTGAGCATCCGCTAACGTCGCGTGCACTACGGCGGCGAACACAGCCGGAGAATCTCTCAGGCCCTGAGGCAGTCTAGTCCAGCTAAGTTGAGCATGGTCAAAGGTGAAGGCGAACAGCGGCTGCGAGACAGGATCTACAGGAATGGAAAAGAATGCAGAGCATAGATCAATAACTGTGAAATAGGCATGTGAACTAGGAATAGAATTAAGTATTGTGTGCACATCAGGTACAATAGGAGCCAATGGTTTAATTATGTCATTAATCTTTCTAAGATCCTGTGTCAATCGCCAGGAACCATTCGCTTTTCTTATTGGATTGATCGGTGTATTGTAGGGTGAGTGAGTCTTGATCAGAATGCCTTGTGCCAGCAAATTTTCTATAATAGGCCGAATCCCATCGATTTTTTCTTTGGAGAGAGGATATTGTTTACAATAGACTGGTGTGTGTCTGGTCAGAGTAGCCGCATAAGGGCGGACATCTATGAGGCCCGCATCATCCTTATGCTCCGCCCACAAGCAAGGGTTGACATCGATCAGTTCCGGTAAGGCTGCAGTTGCAACCTCAGCCTCAGTGGTCGCACTTCCTGTCTCAACAGTCAGAGAATAGACAGAAGGAAACATGAGTTGCAGAGAATTATTCTGAAATGTAATATGAGCACCCAATTTATGCAGCAAATCTCTACCCAAAAGGCAAAATGGAGCATCAGGTATTATTGCAAATGCGTGCATCTTAAACAAAGAAGGATTGTCTTTAGAAGTTACCGGTAAAGTTGGTGTCATTTCACAACGTACAGGGACACCGGAAATTCCCACAGAGTTAATAGTTTTCCCTGTAATAGAGCCCTCGTATACTTTACCGGACAAAGATGACCGTGAGGCACCAGTGTCCAAAAGGAAGACATACGGTTTACTGTCAATTTTCAATTCAAGAAAAGGTAAGACAGACGATTTATTCGGGTATGTAACAGAAATCATGGAATCTTCATGAAGAAAGGGCTCTAAACTCTGTGGGCATCCCTAACGGGGAGTCCACTTTGTGGGGTAATTCGGTCTTTCTGTTTGTTGCCTTTGTGGCAAAGCATTAGTCTGTGGCCTGAAGCCAGCAGACCCACCTCTTTTCTGCTTTTTATCCCACTGCTTTTTCCTACAAGCGTTAGCGAAGTGTCCCGCAATGCCACAATAATAGCAGACTTTCGACCCTGTTGCCTGATTTGGACGTGCTTTGACAACAGTATTAAGCTGCATCATTGCTGTAGGTTTCCCTCGGGAGGCGTCAAAAGCCCCCGCGATGGAAAGCTCACGCAATCTCCGAGACAAAGCGTCAACAGAAATATCTGTTATATTCGAAGTTGTCAAACGAACCAATTGTGCGATTTCTTTTTGCATGTTATTCAAAAACGTATTGACAAACAAAGGAGAATGTTGATCTAATGGAATGGCAGATTCTTCAGTCCAAGCATGCTTAAATCGATTGAAAAATGCAACAGGATTTTCGCCCGTGTTCTGTTTCGTGTTTGCAGCATGTGACAAATCTTGCTTAGCCGAAGACAATTTCACCAGAAAAGCAGTCAATTGTTTGAAAAATTCTTTTAGCTTTTCCACATCAGCCCAAATCCATGCATCATCTTCATCATCCGAATCAACTATTTGCAACGTTCGGAAAGATTTTGGTTGTGACAGATCTAATGGTTTATCATCTTTTGATAAAGCACCGTGGCGAGATGGCGGCGCATCCCGTTTAGGACTCAAAGCATCAATCTCTGCAATCAACTCTTCCTCTGTAATTTCTGGCGGCAGTGTTTTAGTCAAAATGAAGCGATAATCACGCCCAGTCAATTGACTGTACGCGGTTAAACGCTTCAATACAGACACATATTGATGCGGACACCGTAAAGGATCTGGCAAATCTTTAGCAATCGCGACAGCATCAGACATTGCCAGCGGGGTTATTTTAAACCCGTCTGGAATCTGCACAAATGGGTATAAATCAGTTGCACTAGGTAATTGCGGGTACAGACGATTAGGAGTTAATTTTTCTTGTTCAGGCTTTGTAACAGTATCATACCGAGGCGGAGCCGAGCTGGGAGAGTCAACATGGGACATTTGAAAAAAAGATTTTTTTTATCAGTCGTTTTAACCTGATCTGGCCCTTTATCCCAATAAGGTTTCATCTTTTCCCACACATTATATGATTGTTTCATATAATCATAGTCCCAAGACGGATCACCCCAGCCGTCCTTCACCATCGATTTGGCTGCCTTCATATCTTTATCTTTGAACGAGCCATCACGAGGAAACGGATCTAATTGTACTTTGCCTTCCGACCAACCAGCCAAATTACTCAAATACGGTTCAGTATTAAAACCTTTATTATTTCTGAACATCCAATTCCTTGGCAACTCGCCAAGAATAGGTTTGGAGATCCCCTGTCCCATCGGAGATCAAAGATGTCTCGTCAATTTTAGTGCACTTTTCACAATTTATAGAATGGCCAAACAAAACACAAAATAGAGACCGCGGTCTTATATTAACTTTTTGATGTTTTGGCCAAAAGAAAGCTTTCAATTCTGTATTATTCATGAAATCACTTAAGAGACCGAGAACATTCAAGGCAAGAGTGAGCAATTATAATCTTTCACCACTACTCTATTTTCTTAAATAGATAGGTTAAACGGAAAGCTTCTCACTCTTCTTCCCACATGCCAAAAATGTGAGGAAAACAGATTGATGCCCAAATATGACACAATCAAATTGCAAACGAGAATAAATTCAATTTCTCTTACAGACAGGAAGAAAAAGAAAACAGTTTCTTACCTGTCTTTTTTAGAAATTCCCGGAAGGACGAGCCCCCATTTGTTAGAAATCATTAACAACGGTCCCTCTAGATTCTCTTTGCCACCTCAGATATTCTCAATCCCTCAAAGTGGATATAACGGCCGGGAAGTAACATTCAATGCATTCAATGGTATTCTCAATACTTCAACTTTATTCATAGATACAAAGATATTATATAGGCGGGGAGTTTCGGGAGTTTCAACCCTTTAACCAATGAGGATATAGATGACATACATATAGGATCTTTGGCCAAGAATATGTGTTTATATAAAATGGCCATATGAACAGAAAAACATGGACATATTAGGAATAGACTTTTGCGAAGGATGCTAAACTATCTTCATGGTTTCATCACAAACCTCATTCCTAGCTATCATGTCCTTATTTAGACATTTGAATAAGAAAAGCTAATGTATACATTTGCGCATGCATAGCTCGAATGTGAGTAAGAGACATTAAAACACCATACAAGAGAGAGAGAACAGATAGAGGAGGGAGAGGGAGAGGGAGAGGGAAAGAAAGGAGGGGTGAGGCATATTTGGAACATTCTCAAGACAGAGAGTGTTTTCTAACATAGGTATTATCAAATTGCCAGAGTTTTGCGAATGCAGTGGATGTGGAGGACTATAATGCAATAAGAGCTCATTCAAATACTGATGTGCTAAACCATTCAGGGCTTTATAAGTAATAAGCAAGATTTTAAAATGTATATGTTTAATAGGGAGCCAGTGCAGTGTTGACAGAACCGGGCTAATATGGTCATACTTCCTGGTTCTAGTAAGAACTCTAGCTGCATTTTGGACCAGCTGGAGTTTGTTTATAAAGCATGCAGAACAACCACCCAATAAAGCATTACAATAATCTATCCTTAATATAGATATAATAATACAATAAATATAATATAATACAATATACAATAAATATATCTATCTATGAATTAACATTTCTGCATTTGACATTGAGAGAATAGGTCGTAATTTAGATATATTGATGGTTCTACCATACTTGTAACAAGGAGTAGAATTTACAGTTTTAGCTATATGAAGTTTGCATAAGACTAGATAATGATCTGAGATATCGCTTGGCTGCATAATTTCAACACCATCAAGTTAATGTCTTAAACTGCTGATCTTGTTACTGTGCTAATAAATAGTGTTCTAACTATACTTTGAATATTAATATCCATTTTTTGATGGAATTAATATTGATTTTAAACGGCCATTCAGTGAATCGCTGGCCAATTCAGTTGATCCGCCATAAAACAGTGATGGAAAAAAAAAAAACATTATATAAAGGTTAGAAATTGATTTGCATTTCAGTGAGTGAAATAAGTATTTGATCCCCAAGCAAAACATGACTTAGTACTTGGTGCAGAAACCCTTGTTGGCAAGCACAGAGGTAAGACGTTTTTTGTAGTTGGTCACTAGGTTTGCACACATCTCAGGAGGGATTTTGGTCCACTTCTCTTTACAGATTCTCTCTAAATCCTTAAGGTTTCTTGGCTGTTGTTTGGCAACTCGAAGTTTCAGCTCACTCCACAGATTTTCTATAGTATTGAGGTCTGGAGACTGGCTAGGCCACTCCATGACCTTAATGTGCTTCTTTTTGAGCCACTCCTTTGTTGCCTTGGTGGTATGTTTTGGGTCATTGTAATCCTTTAAGACTTAACCATGACCCACCTTCAGTGTTCTGGCTGAGGAAAGGAGGTTCCCGTCCAAGATTTTACAGTACATGGCCCCGTACATTTGCCCCTCAATGCGGTGAAGTTGTACAGTTCCCTTAGCAGAAAAACAGCTCCAAAGCAAAATGTTTCCACCTCCGTGCTTGACTGTAGGGATGGTGTTCTTGGGGTCATAGTCAGCATTTCTCTCCCTCCAAACACGGTGAGTAGAGTTAATGCCAAAGAGCTCAATTTTGGTCTCATCTGACCACAGCACTTTCTCCCAAGCCTTCTCTGAATCATTTAGATGTTCAGACGGGCCTGTACATGTGCCTTCTTGAGCAGGGGGACCTTGCGGGCACTGCA
>NW_015650004.1:87565-88899 GCF_001515625.1 Sinocyclocheilus rhinocerous | reverse complement strand
TCCACTCCTCTTTACAGATTCTCTCTAAATCCTTAAGGTTTCTTGGCTGTTGTTTGGCAACTTGGAAGTTTCAGCTCCCTCCACAGATTTTCTATAGGATTGAGGTCTGGAGACTGGCTAGGCCACTCCATGACCTTAATGTGCTTCTTTTTGAGCCACTCCTTTGTTGCCTTGGTGGTGTCATTGTAATCATTGTAATCCTTTAAGACTTAACCATGACCCACCTTCAGTGTTCTGGCTGAGGAAAGGTCCAAGATTTTCCCTTAGCAGAAAAACAGCTCCAAAGCATAATGTTTCCACCTCCGTGCTTGACTGTAGGGTTGGTGTTCTTGGGGTCATAGTCAGCATTTCTCTCCCTCCAAACACGGTGAGTTGAGTTAATGCCAAATAGCTCAATTTTGGTCTCATCTGACCACAGCACTTTCTCCCAAGCCTTCTCTGAATCATTGAGATGTTCATTGGCAAACCTTAACGGGCCTGTACATGTGCCTTCTTGAGCTGTGGGACCTTGCGGGCGCTGCAGGATTTCAGTACATTGTGGCGTAGTGTGTTACTAATGGTTTGCTTGGTGACTGTGATCCCAACTGCCTTAACCCTTGTGTGGTGTTCATATTTTTGTTGCTCAGCCAGTGTTTGTGGGTCTGGTGGACCCACTGCAGTTTTGGGTTTTTAATTCAACACAATCAAAAATTATATGTTAAAATACTCAACAGATGTTTACTTCATCCCAATTACAAGCAATATAAACAGCATATATGGTCAAAATTTTCCCTTTACCTTTGTTAGATCACATTTATGAATTAAAGTACTACAACGTTGTGCGGGAATGGCAGGAGCAGAAACACATAACTCACACTTACACTCACACTTACACTCTTACAGACTCATTTATCTCTCTCTCTCTCTCTCTCTCTCTCACACACACACACACACACACAAACACACATACACATACACATACTAATAGCTGGCCCAGATAATAGGAGAACAGAGTGAAGGTACACAGGACTTAAAATTTCCACTCTTTTACTAGCTATGGGTCCAGTGGACCCAAACATCCTGTATCTAATATAAATGTGTGTGTGGGGGGATCCATCTTGCATGGAGCTCCAGACGAGGCCGATTGATGGTTATTTTGTATTTCTTCAATTATCGAATAATCGCACCAACAGTTGTCTCCTTCTCACCAAGCTTCTTGCTGATGGTCTTGTAGTCCATTCCAGCCTTGTGCAGATCTACAATCTTGTCTCTGACATCCTTTGACAGCACTTTGGTCTTGCCCATGGTGGTGGGAGAGGTTGGAATGGAAGATACAGATTGTGTGGACAGGTGTC
>NW_015650004.1:83919-87315 GCF_001515625.1 Sinocyclocheilus rhinocerous | reverse complement strand
TTCAATTATCGAATAATCACACCAACAGTTGTCTCCTTCTCACCAAGCTTCTTGCTGATGGTCTTGTAGTCCATTCCAGCCTTGTGCAGATCTACAATCTTGTCTCTGACATCCTTTGACAGCACTTTGGTCTTGCCCATGGTGGTGGGAGTGGTTGGAATGGAAGATACAGATTTTGTGGATTTTATACACCTAACGAGCTGGCATTAGGAATAACTTCTTAAAGTGACAGGACTAATCTGTTTTCCACATGGGCACATAACCAGTCTGTGGGAGCCAGAATTCTTGCTGGTTGGTAGGGGGATCAAATACTTATTTCACTGAAATGCAAATCAATCTCTAACCTTTATATAACGTGTTTTTTTCTGGAGTTTTTTTTTTTTTGGTTGGTATTCTGTGTCTATCCATTAAAATAAACCTACCATAAAAATTACAGACCCTTCATTTCGTTGTAAGTGGGCAAACTTACAAAATCAGCAGGGGATCAAATACATATTTTCCCCACTGTACAGCTTAAATTGCAAGCAGCCCAGCATGTCCACGAATTAAAAATGATGACACTATTTACAGTTTCTAGCAGGATGACAAGCATACCAGCCACCTCCTTACCTTGGCCATGCCACCAGGTCAAGCTCTTACTCAGACCATGTTCACTCTCCTAGGTTTGGCCAAGAATATTCCCAACCTGCTCCCTTTACCCAGGATCACACACAGCCCATTTTTCACCAAAATAATGGCCACCCTTTCCCCCTTTTTACCAGGATTATGTCTCTGCTAGTCCCTTTTACCATTCCCACCATCCATTCTTTCCAGTCGAGTGTACACCCCTCCTTCCTCCTGATACCCCATCTCCAGAAAACTTCACCACCCTTCAGGCTCCTCCCTCTCACCAGGGCAGATTCTGCTCTCAGCCAGTCAGTTCTCCCCAGCAAAATCCAAACATCCCTGAGTCACAATATGCATCACCCCCACAATTAGAGGATAAATAATACCCCATCCCTCTTTTTCTCTTATTTTTCAGGTTTAATATTAAGACAATGTCAAAGTCAGTATAACCTGTAGTTAATTTGTATTTCAGGTGAGCACTATTTTCTGATTGTAATGGTGTGTACTTTGTTGGTAGGGGCTGGCAGTATTACCTCTGTAACATTTTCTTGATGTTCAGGCACTTTAACGTTCAGTGCAGTCTGTAGTTTACCTTTACTTCTTTAACAGCCTCAGAAAGCCCTGTGAAATTTTGTGGAGAAATACTGGGTCTGCTAAGCTGCTAGGATGTGTTCTGTTGCACTGAGGTTTTGACAGAAAACATTTTGTAGAGGGTTATATAAATGTATTTTTTATTTCTGTATACATGTGTAATCACTCAGAAAATTAAAAGATAAAAAGCCTATTTTTTAAGGCTGGAAAGTCATTTCAGTTCTTATAATTATTTTTGGGAAAATCAAAATTGGAATTTTTTATTTTTTTTTTTTTTTTTTTTTTTTACATTACTGGGAACACTGGAAAATGGCAATTTGAATACAGTTGAAATAAATACATGTTCAGCATTAAGAATGTTGAACATGTTTTCTCAGGGTCAGTGTCTCCCTGATTTTTAGCGGCTGGGTGTCTGCAACACACAATGGGCCAGCTGCCTCTGGTGGTACATTAGGAGATCCAGCTGCATTCAGATCTTCACAATAGGCCTCATTGTGTTTTTCACATATGTTATGAAGAGTGCAGCATGCCGAGATAATTGTGGCAACCAGTGATATGTCCACATCGAGACGTTTTGACAGGCACCTCCAGCGACCTTTTAATCTACCGATTGCACATTCCACTGTCATTCTAGCCCCGCTTAATGTCTTGTTGAAACAATGCTGGTCCTCAGTCAGATTCCCAGTCTCCGGGTAACCCTTCATTAGCCAGGACCAAAGAGGATAAGCTGAACCCCCAACAGCATGATGGGCACTTGAGTGTCTTGAAATTACAGCTGTTACTGAAGAGAAAAACAGTAGGGATGGGTGATATGTCAAAAATATCAATTTCCACTCTGTTCTTATCGAATTTGTGTTTGAAATGAATTTCGTTTTGTGAGGAGAACTGTTGAGGAAAAATAATAGAAACCAATTTTAAGTTCATCGTGGTGAAGTTGGACATTCTGGCGGTGATTGTAAGAATGATAAATGCATGGTAATGTCATATAATAATGTCTTGAAAAAAAAATACCTATTTTTCGATGTTTCTCTTTCTTTTTGGCATTATCGCCTGTTTAGACATTTCATGATTGTAAGTTTAATTTCCTTGATTATAACAATTGCAGCATTGTTTTTAAACTTGCAGTCAAGCTATAACTTATTTGATATTTATCATGTATGACTAAAATCTTTCAGGGATTAAAAACGAATTCTGAGCAAAAACGTTAAGTTTTTTTTTTTTCCTGTCTGGTAGGCTACTAGTTCAGAGGTCTCTTTTGGCCCGTTTTTAACGAAATAAAAAGAACTGCTTTATTTATTTAGAAGCTGGGTAATTTAAATTTCATTTTTGTATTGTAATTTTTATTTTAATAATGAAAATACAACGCCCACAATATAATATTCAGTGTTGGGCTGCCGAAACTCTGAACGTGTGCATGTTGAGGGGCGAGCTGAGAAGCCTACTAATGTCTTCATCCGTCTGCAACACAACTTTATAGTTTTGTTGCAAATGAATTAAGAATTTATAGTGCTGTATCTCAGCTTAATTAAACATAATTATATTGTATACATGATTTTTTAAAAATCTGTAAAAATATTGCACTGAAATGTGCACTGAAGGAATTTGCGTATTTTAATTATACCTGTCATGTTTGTGGTTTTTCATCATTATACAGTCTGTTTAAATAAATATTCAGAAACATGCAGTGCTACTGTTTACCTTTTTTTCTGTTTAACTTTTATTAAACTGCAGATCAAAATAGAATAGGCCTATACCCTAAATCAGGATAAATTATATTGGAACGCATCTCCAAAATAATCGCATTCACAGATGCACGTCAGCGCCGAACAACAGGCAAATAAAATATAAACTGAGGTTACAAAAGTGATTCAGTCAAGATCATCAATTTTCTTTCCTTTTGACACAACTTCCAATGAGTGATGTATACGCGTGACAGATAGCTTCCGCTCATGCGTCTACTAGGCCAAAGCACGTACACGTGTCACGCGCCAGATGTTGTGAACGTTGCGGTGGATCAGAGGTAAAAAAAATTATATAAATACTGTTCAGTTTCTTGCACAGACCGATCGTTTCGTGTCTTAAGACCTCAATGTATCGTCACGAGCCGCAGGGTTTAATTTGGTTTTGTCTGTGTATGTTTTTTTTTTTTACTCTCAAAGCTGTGGAGCCCATTGACTGCCATTATATGACTGACAGACT
>NW_015650004.1:80577-82840 GCF_001515625.1 Sinocyclocheilus rhinocerous | reverse complement strand
AAATGATATAAATACTGTTCAGTTTCTTGTGCAGACCGATCGTTTCGTGTCTTAAGACCTCAATGTATCGTCACGAGCCGCAGGGTTTAATTTGGTTTTGTCTGTGTATGTTTTTTTTTTTTACTCTCAAAGCTGTGGAGCCCATTGACTGCCATTATATGACTGACAGACTGCAACGGTTTGAGTTAAAAATCTTCGTTTGTGTTCTACTAAAGAAACAAAGTCACCTACAATTTGGATGCCCTGGGGGTAAGCAGATAAACATCAAATTTTCATTTTTCGGTGAACTATCCCTTTAATGACTGGCGGCAGCGGCTGCTGCAATGCACAGATCCAATACACCCTTGTTCCCTTTCAGTCGGTCACTCCGAGTCACGTCGGTGACCGACGAATTGGGATATCGCTTCGATAGACCAATCTACTTCGAGTGTAAACTAAACGAGCCAATGCACATTGGCATGCAATTATTGCATCCAGCTGCCGCTGATCACAGCGTGAGTATAATAAGGCAGCAGGTGCAATGCATACCAGCTTTTCGCTTCGGAGCCGAGCGACAACATCGTTCTGCTCTATGTTTATTTCGAGAACTATGAGTTCAGCACGCTCTCGGAAGCTTCTTGTGTTGGCGAGACGGCGCTTCAGCGGTGGTCGTTCCAGTGTCGAGTGGGTTGCGCACTTCAGGCTGCACTACCCCCTGTCGTGTTGCAAGCGGCCATCTCCCTGTGCGACTCAGCACTAAAAGAGCATTTCCTAAAAGAGCAAGTTTCTCTAAAAGAGCTACACGGTTGCGTCTTTATAAAGAAGACGGATCGTCCTTATAAGGATGCCGTTTCACCCGTGCGTTTCTGGGTGCGGTCGTTACCTGGCACCGGGTGATGGTCACGATCGCTGCCTCACGTGTCTGGGCATCAAGCACGCTGAGGTGGCCTTCGTGGATGAGTCATGTTCTCATTGCGGGAACATGACCATCTCGGAGCTGCGAACCAGGCTACGCTACCAGCGAGGGGGCAGAGTCCCGTTGCTGCTGCTGCGATCTGGGGCTCGTTCTGGCGGAAGGCAGACGAGAACCACTTCCAGCAGTAGCGCGGGCGGTTTGAGGGTTACAGTGATGGCAAACCCCACAGGGAACCAACCCTCTGGGGACCATCACTCCTCTTGCTCCTCCGATCCAGTGGAGCGACCCACGGAACGCGCTGGGCCCTCTTTAAAGAGCGTACCAGCGGTATCCAGTGGACCTCCCCCCGACCAGATGTCGATCTCAGCATCGGAGGGAGAGCTGTCCGATGAGGATTCGGCCGCGCTGCCGCCCTCCGGGACGGTGGCAAAGCCTGAATCGGATCCGGAGATGACAGCTATGCTTTCCCGGGCCGCCGAAAGGGTCGGGCTCGAGTAGAAACCTCCACCGTGTCCCGAGCCCTCAAGGCTGGATGATTGGTTTCTCGGGGTGGCTCGCGCTGGTTCTCAGCGCCCCCACCGGTGCCTTTCTTCCCGGAGGTGCATGACGAGCTCACCAGGTCGTGGACGGCACCTTTTACTGCCAGAAACCGGCCGGCGGGCTCCTCCTCCCTCACCACCCTCGACGGCGGTGCAGCGAAGGGGTATTCGGCGATCCCCCCGGTGGAGCGGGCGGTAGCGATGCAATTGTGTCCTAAGTCCGCCTCCTCCTGGCGGGGAGACCCGGTACTTCCTTCCCGGGCCTGTAGGCATTCGTCTGGTCTAACCGGCAGTGCCTATACGGCTTGCGGGGAAGCTGCTTCCGCCTTACACGCTATGGCGTTACTGCAGGTGCACCAGGCTAAGGCACTGAAGGACCTGCACGAGGGTGGTCACGATCCGGAAGTTCTGAAAGAGCTCCGAACCGCCACTGACCTCGCGCACCGAGCGACGAAGGTCACCGCGAGTTCTCTGGGTCGTGCGATGTCCACGCTTGTGGTCCAGGAGCGCCATCTCTGGCTGTGTCTGGCAGACATGAGGGACACCGACAAGGTTCGGTTCCTCAATTCCCCTGTGTCCCAGACCGGCCTCTTCGGCGACGCAGTCGAGAGCTTTGCCCAGCAGTTCTCGGCTGCCCAGAAGCAGACTGAGGCGATCCGACACATCCTGCCCCGGCGGGCAGCTGCTGCCTCCACCCGTCCGCCGGCTGCAGCGCCCCAGTCTGCTCGTCGCCGAGGGCGGGCCCCCGCATCCGCCCCCACTCCCGCGCCACATCCGCAGCAGCCTTCAGCAAAGCGGCGTCATGGAGCCGGGCGTGGGCGGGCCGCCC
>NW_015650004.1:74687-78915 GCF_001515625.1 Sinocyclocheilus rhinocerous | reverse complement strand
CAGAGAAGCAAGCGGCCCTGAGACAGGCGACCCAGGGATGGAAGGATCTGCTCTTCGGGAGATGGTGAACGCACCACTCCCTCCCCCGGAGGAGGGCCGGGCGGAGAATCTTTTGTTTCATTTTTTCCCGCCGTTGGCCTCACGGCCGACGGTACCCAAATTCTCGACAAAAGAGCAGTTTCCTTTATCTCTGGGTCCCAGGAGGGCACGGAGAGTTGCGGACGGACTAACGCCGGACCTCACTCATCCTCCTCCTTCGCCAGACGGCAGCAGCGGGCGGTTCGAGAGCGTCAACAAAGGCCCTACTCACGCACCCTCTGCCAACCCGTGGAACCAGGTGAGCCTTGCACCCCACACTCACACCCCTCTCCGGCCCGCTCACAAGCCGCCCGAGTTGGGTCCCTGTGTTTCACCTCGCTGCCCCACTGCGGGTACGGCTGTGGTCCCGCTGGTCCCGCTTGTACGGTTTCTGGGCGCTTGGTCAGCGCTACCCAGCCCGTCTCGCTGGCTTCTGCGAACCATCAGCCTCGGCTATGCGATTCAGTTCGCCCGGCGTCCCAAGTTCAGCGGTATCCGCTTCACTACAGTGAAGGCGGCCGATGCCCCTGTTCTACGGGCAGAGATTGCAGTCCTACTGGCGATAGAGCCGATAGAGCCGGTCCCTCCAGCCGATATGAGGTCGGGGTTTTACAGCCCTTACTTCATTGAAGGCGGTGGGTGCGGTGGGTTACGGCCAATCTTGGACCTGCGAGTTTTGAACCGGGCCCTTCATCGGCTACCGTTCAAGATGTTGACGCAGAAACGCATCTTCGGGTGCGTCCGTCCCCGAGATTGGTTTGCAGCGATCGACCTGAAGGACGTGTACTTTCATGTGTCGATCCTTCCATGCCACAGACCATTTCTGCGGTTTGCGTTCGAAGGACGGGTATATCAGTACAAGGTCCTGCCCTTCGGGCTGTCCCTGTCTCCCCGTGTGTTTACGAAAGTCGCGGAGGCAGCTCTTGTTCCCCTCAGAGAGCAGGGTGTTCGTGTTCCCAACTATCTAGACGATTGGCTTATACTAGCACAGTCTCAGGGTCAGTTGTGCGAGCACAGGGACCTGGCGCTTCGGCACCTCAGCCTGTTGGGCCTTCGGGTCAACTGGGAAAAGAGCAAACTCTCCCCGACGCAGAGGATCTCTTTTGAACAGACATCGCGCCTCACAGAGGAATGTGCACGGTCGGTGGTAGCCTGCTTGAATACGTTCAAGGGCAGGACAGCGGTCCCACTGATACTTTTTCAGAGGCTCCTGGGGCATATGGCGGCCACAGCGGCACTTACACCGCTCGGCCTGTTACATATGAGACCGCTCCAGCACTGGCTTTATGGCCGAGTCCCGAGGTGGGCGTGGAAGCGCGGCACTCACCGGGTCCAAATCACACCGGCCTGTCGCCAAACCTTCACCCCGTGGTCAGATCTTGCGTTCCTCCGGGCAGGGGTGCCCCTAGAGCAGATCTCCAGGCATGCTGTGGTCTACACGGATGCCTCCACCACCGGGTGGGGTGCCACGTACAACAGGCATGCAGTCTCAGGGGTTTGGACGGGCCCGCAGCTGCATTGGCACATCAATTGCCTAGAGTTGTTAGCAGTGCGCCTGGCCTTGAACCGTCTCAAAGGGCGCTTACGAGGCAAGCACGTACTGGTCCGAACGGACAACACAGCGACCGTTGCGTACATCAACCGACAAGGTGGTCTGCGCTCCCATCGCATGTCGCAACTCGCCCGCCACCTCCTCCTTTGGAGTCGGAAGGTTCTGAGGTCACTTCGTGCTGTTCACATTCCGGGCCTGCTCAACCGTACAGCCGACGAGCTGTCTCGAGCAATGCTCCCGGGAGAATGGCGACTCCATCCCCAGACGGTCCAGCTGGTTTGGAGACGTTTCGGAGCCGCTCAGGTAGACCTGTTTGCCTCTCCAGAAACCTCTCACTGCCAGTTGTTTTACTCCCTGACCGAGGGAACACTCGGCACAGACGCACTAGCACACAGCTGGCCGCAGGGCCTACGCAAGTATGCATTTCCCCCAGTGAGCCTTCTCGCACAGACACTGTGCAAAATCCGGGAGGACGAGGAGCAAGTCTTGCTAGTGGCGCCGTATTGGCCCACTCGGACCTGGTTCCCCGAGCTAGTGCTCCTCGCGACAGCCCCTCCTTGGCCGATTCCTCTGAGGAAGGACCTACTGACTCAGAGACGGGGCACCGTTTGGCACCCGCGTCCAGACCTTTGGAAACTCCATGTCTGGTCCCTGGACGGGACGCGGAGGTTCTAGGTGACCTACCCCAGGAGGTAGTGAACACTATCACTTCGGCAAGAGCACCGTCTACGAGACACGCTTACGCCTTGAAGTGGAACCTGTTCGTCGAGTGGTGTTCTTCTCGCCGAGAAGACCCCCGGAGATGCCCGATTGCGGTCGTGCTTTCCTTTCTGCAGCAAGGGCTGGAGCGAAGGCTGTCTCCCTCCACCCTCAAAGTCCAGGTTGCTGCTATTGCTGCGTACCATGACCCGGTGAATGGGAAGTCCGTAGGTAAGCATGACCTCGTCATCAGGTTCCTTAGAGGGGCCAGGAGGTTGAATCCTACCCGGCCCCCCTCTATACCCTCTTGGGACCTGTCTCTAGTGCTAAAATCACTACAGCAGGGCCCATTCGAGCCTTTGCATTTAGTTGAGCTAAAGTTTCTTTCATTGAAAACTCTGCTCCTGCTTGCACTGGCCTCCATCAAGAGGGTAGGGGACCTGCACGCATTTTCGGTCGACGATTCGTGCCTAGAGTTTGGGCCGGCTGACTCCCAGGTAATCCTGAGGCCCCGGCCCGGCTACGTGCCCAAGGTTCCCACTACACCCTTCAAAGACCAAGTGGTGAACCTGCAAGCGCTGCCCCCGGAGGAGGCAGACCCAGCCCTGGCTTTGCTCTGTCCCGTCCGAGTATTAAGGTGCTACGTAGACCGGACACAAAGCTTCAGGACCTCAGACCAGCTCTTTGTCTGTTACGGAGGCCGGCAGAAGGGGAATGCCGTCTCTAAGCAGAGGATGGCCCACTGGATTGTGGATGCCATCACCCTGGCTTATCAGGCACAGGGTGTGCCCTGCCCATTCAGGCTGCGAGCTCACTCAACTAGAAGTGTTGCATCCTCCTGGGCGTTGGCTCGTGGCGCCTCGCTGACAGATATTTGTAGGGCTGCGGGCTGGGCGACCCCCAACACGTTCGCTAGATTCTATAGCCTCCGTGTGGAGCCGGTATCCTCCTGTGTTCTCACCTCAAACGGGTAGTGGCGCCGAGAGGCCCCGGTTAGTGTCGGCTTGCTAAAACTGCTCCAGAGTGTCCTACAGTAGACCCTGTTGAGATCCTCCGTCACCCTCGGCAGCGGACGCGGCGGAACGTCCGGCGCCGGGCCTTCACGATGAATCCGCGGGAACCGTGGAAGGCTGGGTTCCATATTGAGACCTAAGCGGTTCTCGTATGTGTATAGCCCACGGTATAGCCATAGAGCCCGTGTTTCCCCGGCAGACTTCTGCCTTTCCAAGAGGGTTACAATCACCTCCATTTCTCCATATACACCTAAACGGATGCTATATGTGTATTTGCTTCCGAAACCTCCTTCGGGAAGGATGGGGCTTCCGCAGCGTCCCTGTTCCAAGTGGAGCGGGTACGTTTTCCCAGTGTTATCCAGTCTCACTTAGTAAGGTAGTGCTTTGAAAAATGGTGAGTGGAACTACTTGTCCCGAGCCCCGGCCTACACCAGATAGGGGCGCAGGCGGCTCGCACAGGGCACTGGAAGGGGCAGCACCATGGCGCTTTGGTAGGGATCCCAATTCGTCGGTCACGACGTGACTCGTAGTGACCGACTGAAAGGGAACGTCTCGGTTACGTATGGTAACCCTCGTTCCCTGAAGGAGGGAACGGAGACGTCACGTCCCGTCGCCACGGTTGCTGTACCACCGCTGAGCGGCCGGGTCGCCGGCTCGGCTCCTCAGCGAAAACCTGGTATGCATTGCACCTGCTGCCTTATTATACTCACGCTGTGATCAGCGGCAGCTGGATGCAATAATTGCATGCCAATGTGCATTGGCTCGTTTAGTTTACACTCGAAGTAGATTGGTCTATCGAAGCGATATCCCAATTCGTCGGTCACGACGTGACGTCTCCATTCCCCTCCTTCAGGGAACGAGGGTTACATACGTAACCGAGACGTTC
>NW_015650004.1:70644-71908 GCF_001515625.1 Sinocyclocheilus rhinocerous | reverse complement strand
GATCTGCAAGTTCTGCAAGTTTTGAACCGGGTCCGTCATCGGCTACCGTTCAAGATGTTGACGCAGAAACGGTGTGTCCGTCCTTCGGGCTGTCCCTGTCTCCCCGTGTCTTTACGAAGGCAGTTCTTGTTCCCCTCAGAAAGCAGGGTGTTCGCGTTCTCAACTATCTAGACGATTGGCTTATACTAGCACAGTCTCAGGATCAGTTGTGCGAGCACAGGGACCTGGCGCTTCGGCACCTCAGCCTGTTGGGCCTTCGGGTCAACTGGGAAAAGAGCAAACTCTCTCCGACGCAGAGGATCCCTTTTCTCGGTATGGAGTTGGATTCGGTCGAACAGACATCGCGCCTCACAGAGGAATGTGCACGGTCGGTGGTAGCCTGCTTGAATACGTTCAAGGGCAGGACAGCGATCCCACTGATACTGTTTCAGAGGCTCCTGGGGCATATGGCGGCCGCAGCGGCACTTACACCGCTCGGCCTGTTACATATGAGACCGCTCCAGCACTCCCGAGGTGGGCGTGGAAGCGCGGCACTCACCGGGTCCAAGTTACACCAGCCTGTCGCCAAACCTTCACCCCGTGGTCAGATCTTGCATTCCTCCGGGCAGGGGTGCCCCTAGAGCACATCTCCAGGTATAGCCTTGAGCCCGTGTTTCCCCGGCAGACTTCTGCCTTTCCAAGAGGGTTACAATCACCTCCAGTTCTCCATATACACCTGAACGGATGCTATATGTGTATTTGCTTCCGAAAACTCCTTCGGGAAGGATGGGGCTTCCGCAGCATCCCTGTTCCAAGTGGAGCGGGTACGTTTTCCCAGTGTTATCCAATCTCACTCAGTAAGGTAGTGCTTTGAAAAATGGTGAGTGGAACTACTTGTCCCGAGCCCCGGCCTACAAAAGATAGGGGCGCAGGCGGCTCTCACAGGGCACTGGAAGGGGCAGCACCATCCCAACTCGTTGGTCACCGACGTGACTCGGAGTGACCGACTGAAAGGGAACGTCTCGGTTACGTATGGTAACCCTTGTTCCCTGAAGGAGGGAACGGAGACGTCACGTCCCATCGCCACGGTTGCTGTACCACCGCTGAGCGGCCGGGTCACCGGCTCGGCTCCTCAGCGAAAACCTGGTATGCATTGCACCTGCTGCCTTATTATACTCACACTGTGATCAGCGGCAGCTGGATGCAATAATTGCATGCCAATGTGCATTGGCTCGTTTAGTTTACACTCGAAGTAGATTGGTCTATCGAAGCAATATCCCAATTC
>NW_015650004.1:54180-70600 GCF_001515625.1 Sinocyclocheilus rhinocerous | reverse complement strand
CGTCTCCGTTCCCTCCTTCAGGGAACGAGGGTTACCATACGTAACCGAGACGTTTTCTTTCTCAACAGTTTACGTTCACTTAAGACATAACCGATTGTATTTATGGGATATTTTGATATAATTCTGTGTGTATTTGTCCATTCGAATGTGTAAGAATGTGAGAAAGAGAGCTCAGTCCAGTGTTCGCGTATATAAGAGGCGGCTTTTGCGCATGAGCTATGTGTGTGTGTGCGCAGCACAAAAAAACAATGTTCGAGTGCAGAAGTGAGTTCTATTTCATCTTCTTGCAGTTGAATCTTTTGAAATCACAATAAATACGCATACAGACATCGAGAAGCAGTTACCTGACTGTTGACATCGACATCGCGATACTTACGAGACATTGTCGATATACGATAATATCGTCATATCGCCCAGCCCTAAAATACAATGAATATGACATGATTATGCAAATCAAGCTAGAGGTTTTCAGTTATATAATTGCAAGTCAATAATATTGATTCATACTGAATGGCAACAGGCTTGATTAATACATGTGAATACATAAAGCAGGGATAGTTCAGACATACAGTGTGGTTTTTTAAATGAACATACCTTTCTATACTATAAATATGTTTTTAACACCATAAATGATACAACATGCCATTAACCCTTGTAGGCTGCATGTTTTAATTTACAAGAAAAAATAAATCATGTTTGGAAAGAGGACTCCTCTTTCTGCCTTCTCATAGATGACAGAATTCCGAAGAACCCTGGAGTTGTGGACACTTCCTGGCCAACCTATGTTGATGTTTGTGAAACAATTGAGGGGTTATATTAAACATGATAAATGAGTAAAGAGAGTGAAAGAAACAAATGACACACTACGTAATAAGGAGGGAAGAGGCAACAACCAGGGAGAAAAAAAACAATATAAATTATATCTGTCCTTACCAGAAATTGTGGTCCACAATCGCTTGTAAGATCACCGAATGCCACCCCTTATGATTAAAATAATTAGTGTGGCTCTCAGGTGGATCGATGACTGGGATGTGGCTCCCGTCGATAGCCCCCGCACACTGAGGGAAACCCCAGTGGATCATAAATCCCAGAAGGATGGTTTGGAGCTCCTCACCTTCTGGCAGCATGACGTACTCGCGAATCATCTCATGTCGCACGGCATGGGAAAACTCCCGGACTTTTAGGCATACTGATGCGTCACTTATGCCAAACAGATGTGCCAGTGTTCGATAACCAGCTCCTGTCGCAAGCCACCATAGTCCAACTGCAACATGCTTCTGCACTGAGATTGCCTGGCGAAAGTTCGTATCCTCGTAAGACAGCCTTGGTGACAACCACTCACACAACATATTAAAAGTTTCTCGTCTCATACGAAAATTGCTGACTCACTGTTCCTGACCCCAGGTTCCATGAACTTGATCCCACCAATCTTGAGACCTTTGCCGCATCCACACATCTCTCTGAACTGATGTAGCAACGATCAATGCTACATTCGCCCCAGGCTGCAACAGCTGTCCTCTTTTTTTCTCCGCCTTAAAAGAGCATTGTTTTGCTGACCTTTAACCTGTTGAGCGGTATGGTCCCACATATGGGATTTTTATTTCCGTGCCCCTGGGAGTACGGTCCCACATATGCGATTTAGAACGTTCGGTGACGTCACATAAATGCCAAATTCAAACTGTGCTTTCGAGCTTTGGCTGACGCTGAACCAGAGAGAGATGTGCACTGTGCTTGTCATATTATCACAACTATGCAGTGTTTTTAACCACATAATGTTTATTTTAGGTTTCAGACATTTAAATACACATCATTACTAGTAAAACAATACATTTAGAGTTTGTAAAATACACACAGATGTTTATGGAAGCAGCAATATAACTTGCTGAAGTGTTTTATTAATATCAGATACACATAGTGTAAGTAACTATAAAGTTCACTCTATTCTTCTCCCAGTTCACCGGCCACTTACTTACATGTATTTAGGGAGAAACTGATACATTTACATGCTTTAAATCTGACTGACAGGACTCTCTGAACTGCAGCGCAAACAAACATGGCGGCGCCCATCTCATGTTATTGATCATGATCAAGATAAAGCGATCCATCTGTCATACAGTGTTATTGTGGCCGCGGTGTGTCATGTGACAAGCATGACACATCGCCATGGAGACAGTAAGGGAAAACGCCTAAAAAAACTCACTCTGGGGGGACCGCTACAATATTTTAAACTCACCAGTGAAAGGGTTAAATATGGTGCGGAAAGCAAAACATTGTATAATCATCAATCGTTCAATTTCATTTACATTTACATTTAGTCATTTAGCAGACGCTTTTATCCAAAGTGACTTACAAATGAGGACAATAGAAGCAATCAAAACTAACAAAAGAGTAACAATATGTAAGTGCAAATGACAATGTTCAGTTGAATATTGCACTGTTTTTACTTCCTTTTCTGGTCAGTACGTCTAACTTGTGTTGTTTCACTATGTATAGAGTAAATGCAGATATCGGATACGGGTCACTTTTAAAAGAAGATGTAATATCATCAATAATATGAGGTTAATCCATAAAATTCTGATTTAGACATGCCATGTGGTATCTGGTTTGAGGTTGGCATCTTGAGCTAAAGCACAAAATGGTGAAAAATGTAAACTCTGTTAGTGGTTTAAAAAGATTAATGATAACAGAGTTGACCATATTTCCCTATCACATTTAGGTATTTTGCATTATTTTACATTTATTATGTATTCATTTTACTGTGAATTATACATTTGTAATATATAATTCCAGATTAAGGAAAATGAATGATAGGTAAATGAAGCTGTCAGCAGCAGAAAGGCAACGGCAATACAGGGCATGGTGAGATGCCGACCCTGTAAGGAAGGCAGGAAATTTGAGAAAAGACAGAGATAGATGGCACACAAGGAAAAATGCAGGGCAGACAAGCAGAGTGGACGATCTAGGTGAAAAGGGAGAAAAGGTACAAGCGCAGGTATTGGAGAGAAGCACAGCAGGGTGCAGAGACTTGTAGAGATGACACCACCACAAAGTCCTGAACCAGACGCTGAACCACAGATATCCAGGTAAAATTAGGTCCAGGAGTAGAATGTCATGTAGGTTGTGTAGACACAGGTAGATTAATTTAGAAAGTTAATTTATTTGTTAGGACTGTCAGCATGATAGTATGTAACTGAACGCTTTCTTCCAAGATGTTCTGTCTTAAGGGTATACTCCTTAATTTTTGCATGGTTTGTTTACACATTTTAATTAACAGTGCACTACACAACTTTAGAACTGCATATGAATTTTCACCCCACCATTACTCAAAATACAAGCCTGTTTTGCTCTATTGTTTATAAATACAAATGTAAACATATGGCTTCGAAGTAAATTTAAAATTCTACCAAACTGCTATTCCTTGAATCAAGAGCTCTGTATTTTAAATGCCCATAAAAAATTGCATAGTGCACATTTAAATACTACTAATGATTGTTTTTAAGCAAGAAAGATATGAATTGAAATAGGCTATTTTAAATTTAACTTAAATTAATTTATTTTATTTTTATTGTTTCAGACAAAGGCGGTTAGGACGAAGAAAATTAAAACGGGAGAACTCCAAATTGAAGATTTTGCTGAAAAAGAAAACAACCACTGTTAGAAAATACCAGAAACATCTCCAGAGACTGACGTGTGTGTCTGAATCCCCTCGATCAAAAATGCAGAAGCAGTTAGGAAGACAAAGTCCCTGCAGAGGTTCAAAAAACCCCTCTTGTTTCATAATGCACTGATAAGTCTGTATCAGACAAAAGTACCAAGGCACTAAAGGAGAGAGAGTGTGTCAGTTTATATCACGAATTGTGTCAGGAAAGATAATAAAACATTACAAACTATAGAAAACAACACAGACCTCACTTGGTTTTTCAAGAAAGAGGTTTGGCAAGAGTAACCAAATTGAACTGACTTTTCAAAGAAGTAAATATCGATCAACACAAAGCAAGCTCCAAAAGAAGGTACAGTGATTCTTTCTGAGAGACGATGTAAGCCGCTTGACTGCAGGAAAAAAAAAAAACATCACAAGAGGAAAAGCAAAAACTTTTCTAAATGATACCATTAAAGATCTTCATCGCAAATGTATTCTTGAGAATCCATCAAGTCAGCTGTCATATGCACTTTTCTGTTGCATGCGACTGACGACTGATTTGGAAATCATTGCAAACTCAATATGCTGTGATCCTACAAGCAAAGAATGCATGTATGGAGTGTGTGCCGAATGCAGAAGCAATATCTATCAGCTCAACTCTGAGTATAATGCTGAGGCTCCAGTGAGGTTTGTTCAGTTCAGTTCAGTTCATCACTGAATTAGGAGGAAGAAGGAAGAAAAATAAAGAGAGTGAGAAAGAATCACAACCAGTCCGAATGACTGTGAAAAAGGAGATGGAGTGTTCACTAGGAAATATGTTCCAGAACCAGCTGAGAGTTTTCACAAGGCATCAATTCAACATTAAAATGCAATACATCCACTACCGGGAGCTCAAGAAAAGCATGAAATCGGATGAATGTTTGATTCACATAGATTTTTCCAAAAATTACGCATGCAAATTATCAGCAGAAATTCAGGCAGTTCACTTTGCATCCTCTCAGCAGCAGGCAACTCTGCATACGGGAATCCTTCATCTGGGTGGAGTGGACAAACATTTGTGCTTTACTACCATCTCAGCATCAAAAGAGAAAAGTCCACCCGCTATATGGACACACCTGTCCCCTGTGCTAGATCATGTGAAAACCCATCATCCATCAGTAAGTTTAGTTCATTTTTTTGTGATGGGCTGTGCACCAAATACCGTCAGAAGGGCAACTTCTATATGTTTAGCACAGAGTTGTTCAAGAAGGGCTTCAAGAAAGGCACATGGAGCTTCTTTGAAGCAAGTCACGGAAAAGGTGCTCCAGATGGAGTGGGTGGAGTTCTAAAAAGAACAGCCGACAGACTGGTCAGTGAAGGAAATACATTCCAAATGCCAAGCAATTGTCTACTGAATGCCCAGACCTCTATACAGCTGTACTACATTGATGAGGAAGCTGTGGGCAAAGCTGTACAGAAGATGCCAAAACGACTCCCGGTGGTTCCTTCAACAATGAGCCTCCATCAGATGATCACTCTCAGACCAGGAAAGAAAATCATATGTCTATTTGCTTTCATATTTCATGTGTAGAAAAATGTTTCACTCATTTAAAAAAAAAAACGGAAGATCTAGAGGGTTAACGCGCTCTGACTCATAACACTCGCACACATGGAAGAAAACGGACACTCCAGATCACATAATTCAATGGAGAATTTAGAAATTATATTAAGAACATGTGAGAATAAATCTGTTCTCAGATACCAAAGATAATAAGAACTCGGTATCCACTCTCTTCTCTCTACCGGGATACTCTTCTTTGGTGTTTGTTTACACTGGTTTGTAAACAGCGCCACCACTCTCACCCTTTTGTGCAACAGCAGCTGCTCTGGGCACGTGATCTAAGCTCAAATCTGATTGGACGGCCCGTTTCTTCGTGGAGCGACAGGGAAAAAATCAACACACAGGATGATAAAAAAAAATCTCGCTTTTTCGCACCGCAAATGATCGCGCCTGGTGTGAATAGCCCCATAGGGATCTATTGTTTCGATTCAAAAGCGTCATCGCGCCGAACATTCGCGCCAAATTTTCGCTTTCAGTGTGAAAAGCCCTTAAGGTTTTGCTTTCAACTTATCATTATATGTGTTTTATTGTTAACAAATTGATCAGAAGCTGATTAGCCTAACTAGTTCTCTTACTACATGAAATTTAGCAGAATTTTTGTCATTTTTAAAGCTATGTTTAGAGAAAATGCACACCATCTTGGCAACTTTTCAGTTAAATGCATTGATATTTTTAGTCCAAAACAAAAAGTCTGTATCTTATTAGGCTTAAAGTTGAATTAATGGATGAAGAGACAGAAATGATCTTAGGAAAGACAGGGTTTTAAATTGTGCCACATTTGTTAACTGTATATATTTTACGCAATTTGTCTATAAAAGAGTTGACAGATTTTTCTGTTAGTACACAAGTTTAATATCACCAAATATAGAAAATATTACATTTGAAGTGTGTTCTATGAAAATAAAACCGTTTAACAAAAAAGAAAATCCTATTTTTTGTTTTCTTTCTGTACTTGAAAATGGACCCGCAATTCTGGAATGGGTTATATATATATATATATATATATATATATATATACAGCAGGTAAAATAAGTATTGATTTCTAAAGATGATTAAAATATTAAAAATGCGTATTTTCCCTGTGTCATTCCATTTTGTTACACATAACTTCATTTATGAACTTATTTGTTTTGTTTTCTTTGTACGTATGTATTACCTGGTTTGTTACCGACATCTGGTGAAAATTTCATGTCAACAGCATCTTTAGAAATATATTTACTGAGAAAAATGGTGACATGTTCAATACTTATTTTACCCGCTGTATATATATATATATATAAAAGCAACATCGGTATTTCAGTTAGGTAAATGTCAGTTTTCTGCATGCATATTGCACTGTTTATTCATCTACAATCTCACAAAACATAAAAGAGGTGAAATCATACATTAAAATGTTGTACAGGTTTGATCTGTGTACCTTCGTATTATTTATTTTCTCGTTTTTGTCTTCAAAACGGAAAAACGAATAAATCAGTAGTTTATCGCATATTTAAACCTTCTCCAGGGCATAATAAACGAATTTCTGATGTTGTTCTCACATTTTTAATTTTGTTTTCGTCACACTCCATTCAAATGCACCAAGTGAAAATACAATAAAACCAAAATGAAAAATTTATCTTTTTGATTCACAAAGCGCATTTTAGTGCGTTCAGAGAGAATCGGGGGGCACTGGAAGCAATATTTTTGAAAGAGTGGCGCTGAGCTGAGGTGTTCTTGGGGGGCGTTTGGTTAGACGAGTTTACACCAAAGATGTATGAGCTGAATCTTGCAAAAAAAAAAGTTCTGAAATGTCCTAATGCCGTCTCTACACTGGCTTCCTCAAAGCAAACTTTCCATATCGATTTTTCTAGTAACTAGATTGTCGGTAACGCAACGCGTGGAGTGTGTCAGAAATAGAACGTGGCATCCGTTTACTGTTAGCGCACTTTCAGTGATACAATCACTGATTATAATGCGTTCTCTGTGCTTTGACGCAACGTTCGCGTCCGATGTAGTATTACCTGCCAGTTTTTACACTAGTGCTGCTAGACTAGACGGTGTATCATTTCCATAGCAACAACTCTTTACTTAAGTGTTCGCTCAGCTTCGTAGCGCAGCTGTCGATCTTCCCTTGAAAATGTTACCTGCCTCAAGTCTGGGAAGCCTGAGTGGGTAAGTTAAATGTACAACACAGGCCAGCACTGTAGAATAATAAAAAGAGACGCTGTAAGACAGGAGTACTGGCTGCAGTCTTCGACAATATTTAATTGATTCTGACTCTTTCTCTCATTTCAATGCATTAACAACATTAACATTTTTAACTTTGCAGTTGAGGGACAGTAAGCAATAACTTATTATTGGATCTTAGAGACCTAGGTGCTTGACGAACAGCAACAAGCTCAGTCACGTAAGCAGTGGCCAACCCATGCACTGCTTTAAAAACATACAGAAGAGTTCTATATTTTAAAAACAAGTCTTTACTACAGCATTAATCTGCTTGTCAAATTTCAGGTCTGGGTCAAACACCACACCTAAGTTACTTATTTGGTCACGGCAATAATTAGACCATGAGCCCAAATATGTGGACATATCTAAACATCCTCTGGCAGGGCCAAAAAACATAATCTCAGTTTTACTCTGGTTCAGTTGAAGCAGATTTTGAGTCATCCAGCTCTTAACCTCCTCTAGGCATGCAAATAGCAAATTAGAACTGTTGTTCTCTCCCACTCTCATAGGTAAATAGAAATCACTAATTTCTGCATCTTCCTCACATGTGTTTTTGATCGGCACATTCTAGACTCATTCAGGAGATGTGTAATAGCGCCCCCGAATGTATAACAGTGAGAACGTGGAAACCCGGAAAATTCCGTGTTTGGCGGGGAAGCGTTGTCTCATGAAACCCGGAAAATTCTGTGTTTGGCGGGGAAAGAGTTAATGGTCAAAAAGACAGCACATCACGAGCATGTAATTCCATGATGTAAATCACAAGCTAAAGACTTCCTTGGATTGACTTCCCCCATCTAGCACAGAGAGCAATTCAGATTCCTTATGAGACCCTTTTGACCTTTTGTTCCTCACAGAACATGTCCTCACAATCAGAATGACACAGAGACTGTCTTTTACATATGTAGATGCAACAAAATAATGTTAAAAGGACTTATAAATGAATATCATTCCATTGCATAACTCCATATCATGTATGTAACCCACACATTTAACTATCATGTTCTAATCACTCATTGTGTATGTATTTTCAATAACTATTGAATAGCTTATAGGTTTATATTCATGTTTAGTATGTGTGTGTTTGAAAATCTCTCCTCAAAACGTTATCAATCAATCAGTGCTTTGTAAAATGTATCCGATTTTTGTTAAAGAAATCATGTTTAAATAACACTCTGCAGGAGGAGAATTTAGACCATGACTAATAAGTGTAATGTGAAGTCAGCAGAGTTGGGATCCATTTGCTGATTTATTGTAAAAGGGTTAGGAAGTACAAACAGGCAAAGGTCAATCACTGGCAACAGACGTTCACAAGACAGGCAGAGGGTCAGGGCAGGCAGCAAACAAAACAGCAGTAATCCAGTCAAACGAGGCAGAGTAACAAAGACAGGCAGCAAGGAATCGTAAGGAGATAAACAGTCCAGGATCATACACAAGAAAACCATTCACTGGAAAGAAACGCTCAGTATTGTCAGCCAAGGCAAGAACAAAACGTAAAGAGGAGAGAGAGAGAACTGCTTAAATAATCCACTGGATGAGTAACAGGTGTGGGTGATCAGCACTAGCCACGGGATGATGGGAAATGGAGTTTGTAAGGGGATTAATGCTCAGGTGATGGAGCCCTCAGGTGGCGATTGGAGGGAGCCACAGAGGCTTGATTCATAACAATAAGATAACATGTTGATCTATGTATTGGGAGGAGAAATGTAGTAACACCCTGGGCTAAGACCATGTCTAATTGGTCAAGACACCATTTGGGAACTGTCCAACAGTTGAGTTTAAAGCCCCAAGACACAAACAATTCATAGTCAGAGACCATCAGTGACCATTGGAACATTGTTCATTCAAGCGCGTCTTTGTCACCCTTTTTGTGGTTTTTGAACTTTGGCCTGCACGCCTGCTGCTCCTCTACCAAGTCAAGTCAAGTCAAGTCAAGTCACCTTTATTTATATAGCGCTTTTAACAATACAGATTGTGTCAAAGCAACTGTACAGCATTAATTAGGAAAATATTGTGTCAATAATGCAAAATCAGCTTCCAGAAGAGATCAGATGTGCTAAAACATTAGTCACATTTAAATGCAGACTCAAAACTCATCTGTTTAGCTGTGCATTCATTGAATGAGCACTGTGCTATGTCCGAACTGATTGCACTATATTCTACGTATTATCGTTTTCTTAAATTCATTTTAAACTTCTTAAATCAATTGTTTTAATCATTTTCAATGTTTTTAAATTCCTTGTTTTATTGTTGTGATTATTTTTTTCTTTTCTTTTATGTAAAGCACTTTGAATTACCATTGTGTATGAAATGTGCTATACAAATAAACTTGCCTTGCCTTGCCTTGTGGTCTGAGTTGAGTTCTGCCACAAAGCCATGTCTCCAAGTTCTGCCTCGTTTTTGCCCGCCTCCAAAACTTCAACCAGCCCAAAACTCTGCATCATTCTTCAGCCAACGCCCAATGATTGGCTTCCTAAGACATCACTCCATTGACTACTAGACCTCCAGCGAATCAACAACCTTGGGAATGAAAACATGGAATTCTTTACCATTGCCTTTAATTAAAATAATACAGAAATTACATTTTAAAGGGCAGGTAAAGGCACACCTTGGGTTATCTTATTTATAGGATATTATTTATATAAATCAATGAGCAATACGTGTTAGAACTGGTGTTTGGTACAGTCACAGATTGTTGTAAGGCTGATGAAATGTATAAAGTATTGTTTTTGAAAATTACTCAGATTTGTTATTAGTAGTATTTAATTTTCATTTTTGTGTATGTAATGATGTATGGATTTTAAGTGTTTTTGTGGTTTCGAGTATGTAATAATGTATGGATTTTAAGTGTTGTGTGAACCCCAGTAAGACTAGCAGTGCTCTCAGGCATAGCTAATGGGGATCCAAATAAAATAAATAAATAGCGGTGGGTCCCCAGGGCCAGGATTGAAAACCACTACCCTAGGAGCCTGTTTATAACCATCCTTGCCCCAGCCTTACCCCAGCTGCCATTTGGCATTCTTTTTGTATGACTTTTGTACAACTTGATGTCATCCTATGGTTGTTGAGTGACGGTCAGTGCTTCATTTTCGCCCTCTGGAGCTTGTCCTTGTTCTTATGAACCACTGTCTTTGAAATTGTAATGATGAAAGCAACCTGAAGCTCACTGTATCCCTCTGCCAGTAAAGCCAGAATTAAACCCTTCTTTTCCTCACTCAAAACTTTTCTTTTTAACTCTTTTGGCATGGTCATTAGTTATTATTGGATCCCAATTACTTTTGAGGTACTACTTGCACCGTTTTTGCCATCTAGCTGATCCTATTTGCAAGAGGATAGTGATGACCACAGCAGTGTTTTTTTCTTTTTTCTTTGTTAAATAAGATTTGGTTGAGATGATCACCTAATTTGTACTACATTAAGCAGAATGAGATGCACCTGTGTTGGAATTCAAGAGACACTTGAATGGAATGGCTGCCATGCTGATTTATTTGTTCTGGTCTCTTATTTTATTTAATTTTTTTTAAGAAAAAGCAACTAGTAAATAGTAACTAGCAACTTGCTACTTGAGTAGTTTTATCATTGGATATATACCGTGTATATATAGCTCTGGTGGACATTCCTGCAGTCAGCATGGCAATTGTTACTCTTACTCAAGTAAGCATTAAGATTATTAATTTTACTTGAGTAATTATTTCTATAATTACTTTTACTTTTAACTTGAGTACAGTTTTTGTACACTCTACCCACCTCTGATCTTAAATAAAACATTTTTTCAAAACTTTCAAAAAGTAACTTTCCCAAACTTTACAAATTAATGAACATAACCTGCTTCACCAGACTATTTTCCCCCTCAAATCTCTGCTAAATTTCAGTCTGTTTTGCCAAGTCCAGTTCATTGTCATCTATGATAAAGCATGAATAACATGTCCTATGAATTGTCATTTTTAGTACTGCAAATGTTAATATTGGCTGTATCAAGGACATTTCAAACAGCATACATCATAAAACAATGAACAGAATGGCATTTATTGTTAAATAAATACAAACCAATTAACTAGATGGTACAACCCTTACTGTGTTGTGGGTAAGAGGATTGTTTCTCTCTTTTTGCCTTTACACTTATTTACTTAGATGTACAAAATGAATATGTCTGTAAAATGTATGCAAACTAGACAGTGTGAGACAAACAATGACATAACACAAAAAAAGGGAATTATTAATGCAATCAGAACTGTCACACAGGAATTGCGATTGCACAGGGCCTCAAATTTTAGGGGGTTCACGATTATGCATGACAGCGCTGAATGCAATATCTGCTAATAGCCATGAAGTGGAGAAGTGTCCTTTAGCAATGCCATTACTTCTCAGTGGTGGATGTATCTGTGTAAAGGCCTTTAAGACAGCTGACTACATTTTGGTGCTTTGACATTTGAGAGTGACAGAGAGAGAGAGAGAGAGAGAGAGAGAGAGAGAGAGAGAGAGAGAGAGAGAGAAAGAGAGAGAGAGAGAGAGAGGAAGAGAGAGAGAGAATGTGTGTTTGTAATGCATTTTCTTAGAGCTACTCACATTATGATGTGGACTGACGTGTAGCAGATTTCACTCAGCATCTCTCTTCAGCCCTGTCAGGCATCCCAGCTAACAGCTGTGACAGTACAATGATGGATTAGGAACTGTCATCCAGGGCACTTGCCACTTGTTTACAAGACACCCATCTTTCATCTCTCAATGTTAAGTTCGTAATTTGGCAGACTAGCTTGACAATACCATACAATACATCACAGAAGTTTTTTACCGACTCATAAGAGCTGTTCTACTCTCACACACATCTGTCATGCTTAGTACTATATTTTATTTGCAGTGTTGAACAGTCAGAAAATGACTGCTCATTTGTCTTCAGCTATTTAACAAAATATATGCTCATTTTACTTTTATGAATTTATTTCAAACAACTCACAATATAGACTTAAATGGTCAAATTATTGTTAGCACAACAGTTTATACTTGTGTGTACATATATTATTTATGTTGTATATGACATGAACAAATAAAGTTCACTGTGCTCAACTTTAGTCTACGGTGCGTAGATCAATCAGCACATAATATTCATAATTCATAATATGTTGTATATGACAGCCTCTCTTTTCCTTTGAATTTTTGATAGTTATGTACTGTATATCAGCTGTTAGTCGGGGAGTGCATAGTTCTGCTTTGTACTACCTGTAATTACCAAAGTGGTAATCTGCTAATATTTTAGCTAGTATTGTTCTCATTGACCCAAACAACTTTTGCACTGACACTTGTATGCTCCGCCCAACAGAAAGTGGGCCGTTTCAGATTTTGTAAAAACATGCATGTGGTTTCCAACTTTTAAATTATTTTTCATTTGATTCATGTGATCAGCACCAAACTTGGCCAACTTGATGCCAAGGCATTCAAGATGCTAATTTGGGAATGGATTTTGGACATTTTGAATAGTTTTGGCATGGCAAAATGAAAAAGGGAAAATAGGAAGTGTCTAATTTTCTGTGAAATCATGATTTATGTTAATCCAAATTACAGACATGGCTGATGTAAAATTGCAGGATTCTTGATATTATAAGTAGTGTTTTTTATGAGGGTCATAGCATGTTTAAAATACAATTAAATTTGTCACACACAGTTAATGGCCATTAAGCCTAGGCAAAAGCTAAACAATGGACAGAGTCTGGGCTGGGCTCTGTAGTGCCCCCTTTTGACTAAAGGGGGGGATCACTTTTAAAACTCAAGTCTATGTTACTATTTTTATTGATCAGATTTTGAACAACATTGGAGATTTATAACAGTTGCAAAAAAAAAACAAAAAAAAAAGAATAATAATACTGACAAGCTGACAAGAAAAAGTTTGGAAAAAATATAATATGGTCAAAATCAGTATAAACCAAGGAAAATAATGACTCTAAGAAAACATTTTTTTGCAAAACTTTACAAAAGTTGTATCCTTATATTAATTATTATATTAACTGGTGGTGGCACTAGAGAGTTGGTCCTAAGCTGCTTTTCCACCGTCGGGCCAAACTGTTCTTGTTGCTTAACTGTTCCGTTCCATTCAATGCTGATCCGGGCCAGTCGACACGGATGTTTCATTTTCCACTGTGGGGCTGATAACAGAGCTTGTAATACAAATGTGTCAGTAGGTGCCTTGGTAACACAAGTGTTTATACATGGTTTGAGATGTAAATAGTGGCCACATTATGGAGGATGATCAGATATTTCTGTTTATTTCACTCAAATAGTGTGCTTGGCCAGCTACAGAGAGAAACTATTAGCCAAACAACAGACCGTGTGACTGATCCTGAGCTGCGACGTCACTACACGCATTCTGCCAGCAAGGTTAAGAATTCCGGGCCGAGAATGGTTCCTAACCGTGCAGAGCCAAGCTCAAGTGGAAACATAACTAGAACAGTTCCTTTTCATTCTTAGAACCGTTCAGCCCAATTGTGGAAAATAAGTTCTAGAGACCCCAAAGTTTGTCAGATTACTACTCCAAACAATGTACCAGTTTTCATAATTTTCTCATGGCCTACGGTTAATGGGACAGCCATAGTCTCCCATTGCTTCTGAGGATGCATTTCACGGGAGTCAAAATAGTTAGTATTTTAACTGATTTATCATGCAAAGCTAATGTATCAGAAGACAACAAACCAACACATGGTCGACTTAAAAAAAAAAAAAAAAAAAAAAAATTTCTCAAAAAAAAAAAAAACCAAAAAAAGGGGAAAAAAAAAAAAAAAAAAAAAAAAAAGCATTTCTCAAAAACAGTAACAAATATCAAATATCAAATATCTACTTAGGCATTTTTGTGGTGGTGAGTCTAATATAATCTGAACCAATTTTCTCCTGTTTTTCATATACCTACAAATGGTGGACAAGCAAATTGTTAGTGAAGCCCAGTATTTTATATTTATGTTTTGTGTGTATTGTTTTCCCCTAAATATATGGATATGTTCATTTTGATTGGAGGAAGAAAAAACATGTATATGTATTTATTAAGTTAAAAGTATTTACTGGTTGTTGTGAGATGGGATTGATGGAAGGCTCAAGTGGCAGAGAGAAATGACTGGAAGGAAGAGGTGATGGCTGTAAGAAAGAACATGAGTTTATCTAAAGTGTAAAGATACCATCCTATGATGGTTGTCGAAAAGATAACTGATTTAGAGTTGGTATAATGTTGTTTGAACGTGAGGAGATAGAAAGTTCCCCTCGGATCATCGGATGACAGAACTGCACATCTAATTCTCATGAATCAGCACTAAACTTCCACATGAGAGGCTAGCGAGTTCGCAGGTGTGGAAAACTACCATGGATTGCATCACTTACCAACCTGAGGTACAAGAGACATCCCAGATAGCGCCATGAGATACCAGGACTTCTCAGTGGTTCCTCTGGCAGTGCTGGCCAAGGTCACCGACCTTTGGACATTGAAAATTAGTGTTTTGATTACTGTTGGGGACATTTAAGTGAATTAATTTGTGTGATTTGTTGGAATTGAGAATTAAGCACCACATTCATATTTCATTTGGTGATATTTGGGACATTTTGGCATTTGCTGCCCAACTTTTCTTTTGTTGCAGGGTTTGTCATATTATTCTTTTTTTTCTATTTGATTTAAGTAAATTAATCAAAGCTCTATTTCACTTAATGGTCTGTGGTTATTTTCGCTGGTTAAGAGGCATACCAATAGTGAAATAAGAGTTTACTGAAACGAAGCTAATAATATTCAGAGGATATTTAGAGAGATCTAACAGCAAATGAATCCAAGGCCCTTTCGGCTGAAGTTTAAGGGAGTGGGGCACTACATTAGAATATTACAAATAATATAGTACATTGAGGCTAAAAGCACACCTTAAGAAGTGTGTTCCCATAGTGTATGAATGCAGAGAAAGAAAAAAAAAAAACATTGAGCAACCCATTTTGTGTGAAAATAAATAATAAAAGTGGTTTGTGTTGATAAAAAATAATGAAAAAGTAATTATTTAAAAATATGTTTAAATTTTAAAAAATTTAATTAAATAATGTTTTCTAAAATATCTAAGCTAATACATATTTTAAACAACTTCAGAAAAGATTGTACTATTTTCTGTGTATTTTGATTAAAAAAAAAATTTGTTTAATACTGTTACGGAGGGAAGACAGGAAGCGTGCGGATCCATCTGCAAGGCTTTATTAACAGAGATGTGGTCAAAAACAGGCATAGGTCAGAAAATGGCAAACAGGTATATTGATGGCAAGGCAAGAGGGATAATCCAGGTACAAGGCAAAGGTCCAGGCAGGGGCGAACAGTATCCAATTGGGCGAGACTCGAGGGATAATCCAGGTACAAGGCAAAGGTCCAGGCAGGGGCGAACAGTATCCAATTGGGCGAGACTCGAGGGATAATCCAGGTACACAGGCAGTGATCAGAACACGGGGAAAGACAAGGCAAGACAAGGCAAGACGAAGAAAACAAGGAAAACAAGATACTAGGCTTGGCAATGCAGCTATCGCTAGATGAGTGATAAACGCAGAACAATACACGAGACTAAAACAGAAAACACGGAATGGCTCGGTAAGGCAGCTAACACTTGGGGAGTGGAAAATGCAGAACATTACACGGCGATCTGAACAGGAACTGAGAGAGTGTTAAATAGAGTGTGTAATGGCTCTCAGGTGAGCGTGTGATTAGTGACGGCTGTGTGATCAGTGAATTCAGCTGTGTAAGTGCAATGGATGATGGGAACTGTAGTCCGGAGTGACATGTAACAGTCTATGTAGTGTGAGAGTCAATGTAATGGTAGAATGACCTATACCCAGCCAACATTTGTGTGTGGGGCCCATGTGGCCCCGTGCAACTTACCCATGTGGGTTTTATGCAGGATTTCCCTGGGCTTTAGGTGGGGCCCAATTGGGGATGATATGCAAAACCCATCTGGGTCCCATCTAAATATGGGTTGTAAGTGGGT
>NW_015650004.1:44613-53988 GCF_001515625.1 Sinocyclocheilus rhinocerous | reverse complement strand
TATATATATATACAGCTATATAAGATAACATTAAAATAGCACTTTTGTGCTTAGCTGAATCATGGTGATACTAAAAATAATAAAAAATAAATAAAAAAAAGGACATTTTAAACTTTGTCAGGAAATGAGGATGCTGCCCTCCCTACAGTAAGGAAAACAACAGAGTAAAAACCAAAGTGTTTACATGCCATTCCGATAGACAACTTTTCTAGGATGTGTTTAGTAAACGTGAAATATTATGTTACATACACATGTCAAAATACTATATGAAATAACTTATACTAAGGATAAGAAAAAACAACTTCAATGGTAAATGTATTGGAAAATCACTGGAAGGGCAAATTAATAGAGAATTACCGTTTATTTATTCAGACAATTCTGATTTCAATTTGTAATGATAAAATCAGCTTATAATGTATGCATATGCATTTTAGATATTTTTCTGTTAGGTAGTTTCTCACGTTCAGACTCTCTGACATGGACGTAATAGACCGACAAAATAATGCATAAAGTTTTTTTTTTTTTTTTGTTAGGCACCAATTGACGTCCACGGTATGAAAAAGATAATATGAAGTCAATGGTACCCCACAACTGTTTGGTTACAAAACTTCCTCAAAATATCTTCTTTTGTGTTAAGCAACCTGAGGGTGAGTAAATGACGGATTTTTTTTGTTTTTGTCAACTATTTCTTTAAAAGTTAAAAGCTTAAGTAAGAAACATTACATTGTTCACGATAACTTTCATTAACTCTACAATACATAAAACCACTTTACCAGCTAAATTACCTAGACAGCGATGCCATAGAAATTTACAGAACTACTGCACAAATGGAAGTTCAAACACAATATTCTGAAGATGGTGACGTGCTTGTTTCTCTGGAGAATAAAGTCAATACTGTACTCACATAGATCCCAAACACACTGCCCAATCTGTTCCTATAGTACCTGTGTAGGCAGCCTATATGGGATTAATTGTATTTGCCCATGTCTAACCCATTTGTTAAACCCATATGGGCCCCATTTGTGTTGCCCATTTAGAGCCCATGCACTCATTTCCCATTTGTGACCCAACTAGGACCCACATAGGGAGCCCATCTGTTTTTGCCAATGTGGGACCTACTTAGCTGACCCAAGTGGGCCCCAGATAAGATGCCCATTTTGGGACCATGCCCACTTGGTACCCATGTAGACCCAGCATAAACCATGTGGGGCCACATATATATGTTGGCTGGATAGTGACAATCGGCCGGAAGGCCACGGACCGGATTCGTGACAAATACATTATTATTATTTTATTATCATTATATTATGTTCATTTTTAAAATGCTGATTATTTTAAAGACTCTGAAGGCTTTGAAAGATCCCATAATTTAATATAGCTATACAGTATTAACATTAAATGTGATATTTTATTATCATTATATTATGTGATTAATATTTTTAAATTTGATTGTTTCTTATTCTTGAACTTATCTCTTATCGTAACCATATGAATCTAACCATGTCATGTCAACAGATGGAAAAGTCAACCAAATTTTTATTATCATGATAATTATTGTGCCTTTAGCCCTAAAGCAGACCCAAAATACCAAATACCATACTTTTTTTTTTTACCCCAAAATACTTTTGCACATTCTTTAGTTATTGAAAAACTGATGATTTAATTACCTTGAACAAAACTGAAAATCATTAACAAGACCTGTCTCAGAATGTATTTGTTAATTTTGTCAATTCACATTTCCTATATAAATTTGCATTAAAAAAATGAAATATTAGATCAAATTAGCACATAACGTTGTGTTACTGCCCACAGTTGTGTCAATAATTAGCCAAATGTTCATGTGCATAGTGACATGCAGATGTTTAGGAAAGTTCTGCTGTAAGTTTTTGTGTCATCCAGTGGTTTAGAGGAGAATAAAAACAAATGTGTCTTTTACCTCGGGGTACCTTTGTCAGGACTCAGGTTTGATATCCCTTCCCAGACAGCAAGCAGTGTCGGCTCAGATCCGGCCCACATCTGGCCCGCATGGATTTCACATGGGCCAGATGTGGGCCGGATCTGGGCCAAAACTATGTTGCTGTCTGGGTTCTGTTTTCTTCGTTCTTTGTTTTTGTTTCTTCTATGTTAGTTTTTCACAGTCAGTGCGATCGCTCGTTAGCGAACACCTGCCTACCTTTATTGTTTGATTTCTTTGCTATATCTATGCTTCTTTTCTCTGTTCTCTGACAGTATGTTCTATTTCTTTGCTGCTCACCTGTCTATTTATTCCTGTCTACTCCTGTTATTAGTTGGTTTTGTTTTTCCCTCCCCCTCACATATTTTCACTCTTCCCAGTCGTGCTGTGGTTCCCCGTTCCCTTCCTGAACCCACTGATATTGAACTGCTTTCATATTGCTGGCATTTTGGACTGTTACTGGTACTGGAGTTTGGATTTCCCCAGGGTTCTGTTCGCCTGTCTGGATTGCCTTGCAGCTGTGACCATCTGCTTGTTCTGGATTGTGAGTTTGGATTGCCCAATTTTATCTGTTTGCACTTCACCTGACCTTCCAGCCTGTCTGATCCTGACTCTTGTCCTTTGATTCGGAATGGGTTGTTGGTGTATAGAAGCAGATTAGTCTCAATAATAATTCACGCAAAAGGCACAATGCACACATGCGCATCCCAATTAAACATGCATGAAACCCAATTCATGTGCACGAAAAAATATATATTCACAAAAACCATTTCACGTGCACAAAATAAGAATATATATTCATAAAATACATTTCACAAATGCAAAACACAGTTAACAGATGTACAACTGTGTACAAAAATTTTGAATGTTTAAAATTCACAAGTTTATCATGGACTCTGAATGTGTGAATCACCTTGGATTTGTGTGTGTATTTTTGAGACTTCCCTGGCAGCGAACTCCTCCCACGCAGGTTACTCGTACTCTTTAGCCAATCAGATTTGAGCCTGTCAATCGACCAATCATAACCCGCTGTGGGCGTATGAAGCACGTGCCCTGGGCGTGCCTACCTGGATGTTACGTCATCAGCACGAGACCACAGTTCGAGTTACGATTTAGCAGAGGTATGTGCAGTTGATCGTTTAATTTCAGTTGAATAGCCTAGTAAAAGCGTATTGTTTTATTTTTGCATATTTACCGAAGTGTACGAAGTTAAAGCCGTCGTCTAGACACACTCATTAACGTGACCAGTGTTAGCCAGCGGCAGCTTTGAATATATATAGTGTTGCCAATATATTGGCTAAAATGAAGAATTATGCTAATTGCCCTGTTTTTGTTGGCCAATGTCCAGCCTTGCTCCCTCTTAGCGCTGACCCTGCCCTCATCATCATGGCTTTATATAATGTTGAATAGACCTCACGAAAACTCAGTGCATGAATAATGGTATATCTTACCATTTGTGCAACTGGATGCAGTGTTTAATTAATACACACTAATTGTTTTCCTTGCATTTTTTTCAGGATTTAAACACTTTGGCACAACATCTGGATTACAGTTGCAGACCTCTTCATTCACATTAATCTTTATCTCTTTTATGTACTTTACCTTTATGTATTAATTTCTTAATGTAATCAACATACATACACTTATTTATTTATTTTTTCATATTATATATGATTAACCATTGTTAATGTTAATCTTATGTTGAAGATGATGTTGGGAAGTAGCAGTAGTTGTATTTGCTTGGTAACAGTTGTGGAATTTATGCAGGTCAAACAAAGACAGACTGATCATAAAAAGGAATGCAACAAAGATTATTCAGTAAACTATTCAGTTATTTTATCACTTTATCTGTCTTTCTGTATCTGCATCTCTTGTAAAAAGTATAAGAGTTAACAAGCCAAGGTGTTAACTGCTTTGAAAATCAGACCAAAATCTGGCTCATCCTGAAAGAGAGAGATAGTGAAGACTGGATCTAAAACATTTGATTCATTACATTTCAACATAATGTACACAGTAAAATCAGCAGTGTAATATTTGCAGTGTTCCCAAAGAGTTGAATTAACAATCTACAGTGTTAAACAGTACTCATGTTCAGTGTTGTTGCAGGTGTAATTTCACTTTTAAACTGAAAGTGCGGAACAAAAACCCCGCCGAATTGTCTGGACTCTGCCCTTCAATGACTGCTGCCTCGCAAAGCGACAACGCCATTTGATCTTCATGCGACCGAAACGGTAAATTGGATTGCTTTTCTCTTTATAAAATTGCATGGGAAAAAATTTTTTGTTGATAATTTTACTCAAAATATGATTGGTGGTGAACACATTTAGAAATTACTAACTGTGAGTGTTTTTGTCAGTGTATGGTGTTAAGTTCGTGAGGTGCAGAGATGTACCTTAGCCCATAGAAGAGTGTGAAAGTTTCTCATGCCAGTTCGATTTCCTGAAAAAATATGATTTTACATGTAAATTAATTTTTTGGAATGTGCTTACAATTTATGTTTTATATATTTTAGCTTTCATTTTGGTTCGCTGACAGATCCTCTCGCCTCCATTCCCGCCGAGGCCTGGTTTTACTGCGAGTCTGGCACTGAATTTGAGTTCTGAAGCAGCCACATTTGGGCGGTTCTCTTTCATCATCTCGTGTTCGAGATCCACCTATGGGAAGGGCATCCGTACCTGACCTCTGCAGAAGCATCCAATTGCACCAAGTCTGGCTAGACAGACAGAAGCGCGCAGCCAATGCCAGGTAAGGCCCCACCCCCTTACCTGAGAGCATATAAGGCCTGCATGCGATGCTATTCTCCAGCTGACATTCGCTTCTCCCGACCTCTGGAATTTACTCACAGCTCGTTGGTTTTGACTTCACTTAACCATCTACAGGAGGACACATCTCTGAATCAGCCTCCGCCAGGCGTGCTTGTCAGTTTACCAGGTCAGCTGTTTTTATTCTGCAAGCCGCCCACGCTCGCATTAATTACTAGGCTGCCCGCCTCTTACCTGTCTTTTTCCACTGTCCGTTGTTATTGGCTCTTTCCAAACCGAGTCCGGTTACTACTGTGGACAATCTGTCGCGAGCCTGGCCGGCCGCGTGTGGCGCCCTCTCGGGGTTGTCTGACTCGGATGGGATTAAGGCGACACCGGTGCGCTCACGGGGGCCTCCCGTGGAGCAGCCTCACTTAGCCGGGCCGATCAATGCATTTCATCGATGGGCCGCCCGGCTCCGGGGACGCGGACGATAAATGCCATCTCTACGGCTCGAAGGAGGAGGAGGCCATCCCGTCATCCGTAGTCCTTCAGACTTATGATCCTGTGGCTCTGCCCCAATCGGTCCTCCTCGAGTTTTGTGAGCGAGCGACCGCTCACCTCAATATCGAATGGCCAGTCTATGACTCTATGGCTCTCTCTCGGTGGTCGGAGAGCACGCACTTTGGCTTAATCTTTCCGGTCTCCCTGAAAAATAATCGCCGGTCGAGCCTGACCAGGCTCTCTTCGGGCCTGCCGTCGCGCTAATACAGCAGGGCTGCGACGATAAGGAAAAGGAGGACGAGGGTTTTAAACTTTGCCTTCCTCGCCAGATTCCCTCTGTGCGGCTGGATTTTTAAAAAAAAACTCAATCCCACAGGATTGTTGCACGGCCACAGGTGACTTTGAGTTCAAGTTCACGGGCGACCAGCCCTCCGGACACCAGTTCTGCCCTCGTATTTCCCCATTTAAACAACGGAGGTTATCTGATGGTGGAGTCATGGGGTTCAGTGTTGGCACGGGCTGCACTGTTCCCGGTGTAGCCAGTGCTTGTTTCCCCATTTTCAGAGGGGAATACAGTGAGGAAAAAGTGAACAAGCAGTGTCACCACACAGCTCCCTTCACACTTCTCTCACAAATTCAATAAAGGCTTCGGTCTCAGTGTTGCCCAACACACACACAAAAACGAATCATATGAATTTGTTTCAGGGAGAGTACATCTCTGCAGAGAGAGAACAACTGAGTTACGAGTCGGCCTGGCAGGCTGTTTCGGCTCCCGAGTGGGTGATGCGAACTGTAATGCAGGGCTACAGACGGCAGTTTGTAATAAAATCCCCACATTTCAACTGTGTTCTTTCCTCTCACACGGAGGAGAGCGCGGCTCACATTCTGAATGAGGAAATCCCTTCCCTTCTATTAAAGGAAGCAATTTAGGTGGTGCCCCCCAATCTGATAAATCAAGGATTTTATTCTCGTTATTTCCTGGTTCCAAAGAAGGACGGTTCTCTCTGCCCCATTTTCGACCTAAGAGTGTTGAACAAACATTTGAGGAAATACAATTTCAGAATGTTAACCCACGGCACTCTGACCCGCGCCATAAAACAGAACGACTGGTTCACATCGGTCGATCTGAAAGATGCTTTTTTCCACATAAGCATTTATCCACCACACAGGAAGTTTCTTCGTTTCGCCTATCAAGGCATATGTTACAAATTCACAGTCCTCCCATTTGGGCTCTCCCTAAGCCCAAGGACTTTTTCTCTGTGCGTGGAGGCAGGCTTAGCTCCCCTGAGAATGTCAGGTCTGCAGATTTTGACATACATTGACGATTGGCTCATCATAGCTGAATCGAAGGTGAAAGTACTGCAGGACACCCGTCGTGTGCTCACTCACATCACATCTCTCGGGTTCAGGGTGAATTTGAACAAAAGCAACCTTACTCCCAGTCAGAGTGTGATTTTCCTGGGCTTGGAGCTGAGCTCAGTCTCCATGCGAGCACGTCTCTCAAGAGCGCGTTCACTCTCTAATGAACTGTGTGTCACAGTAATTACGAGTCACATTAATTACAAGAACTAACCCTGTAATAAAAGAATGTGGCCATATGCGTCTTGTGTCTGTTCACTTGTGCATCACCCAAGATTTTTTTTCTCCCAAGTTCCTGGCTTCTCCCAAGACCTTCAAGGACCTGATTGACCTCAGAATCAGCTGTAAAGGAGGATGAAACCGATGTTTAAGGTTAGACTATATTTCAGAATAAGATTATCTATATTCATGCATTATCTATATTCTGTGTTCATGCATTTTTTGCTGAAGTTGTCATATCTGTTATTTAGAATAGGACAGCGATATTGCATCAATCTATCTCCTACTTCATTTGATTCCACCATCACCACAAGGCTGCAAGGGACCTGGAAAAATGTCCTCTTATCAAGCTGAAAAACATCTTCAAAAAGGTACATTTGTACATTTCTGTCTCTACCTATTGTCTGCCTCAAAATATTGCCAGATGTGTTGTATATGAAAGACCATACATAAAATCAGCTGGAGAGCTGAACTTGAGTGTTATGTTTGTCTTTGATCTGCAGGCACTAACAAGAAGAACACCTTGATTGCATAGAAGAGACCACACAGCCATACCTGCTCACTGATGGGACAACGAGGAACAGCATTCATGGATGCTACACAACTGTCAACGAGTATCTCGCTGCAATCTTGTTCAAATCTACCTGTCATATTTGTTCATGTCTGGGTAAATTTGATGATTTTGTGTTTTATTAACTATTTTATGTTTCTGTGCAACACTTAATGAATGTGACTGACTAATTAACCTCTACACATCTGGTATAAGTTGCCACTTTACCCATTTGTTAAAAAAAATGTTGGAATTTATACATCTGTCTGAAGACTCTTGATTTTGTGCCTAATCGTGTACATTAACACCATACAAATGCATTTTTTTGCACTGAAATGAATACTATATTAATAACAATTAAAAGATTAAAAGAACACCAGGGGTGTTAAATACCCCATAGTGTAAAATTTGAACAACAATAGCAAGTGTAACACTTTACACTCAGAGTGTAATTCTTCTACACTGTGAGGTGCTATATTAACACTAAAAATTCAACATTACGAACGGTGTACTTTTAACACTAGATAGATTGGGACCATATATGATCTTTAGTAGTGTTAAAATTGACACTGCGTTTTTTACTGTGTATTACACTGATACATGTATTTATCATTCGGCCATGAAATTTACTTTAAAAGAATGCTAAAGGCTCTAAATGTGACACTATACCAGCCATTCAGTGTAATTGAAGTTTGAATACCCTTTAACTGAAGAACTTCTAGCACAGCGTCAAACTGGTATTGAGCCAATATCAGCTGTGCTACGTTTGTACTTCTCATAATTGTCAATTCATATTGCATATTACAGGCACATTACAATTAATCATGGTCAGGTCATTTCATGGACATTTTATTCCAAAAGTATTCAGAAAACTTGAATAAAATTTATACTTAAATAAATTATCAAATCTTATATAGCAACTGTAACAACTGCCCAGCAAACATGCCCGTGCAGGCCCACTGTGGGTTTGCTGATGGACAGTGTGGGCAGAGAAAGCCCACACTAAACCCATGTGGGCCCCTGTGGGTTAGCCTATGCGGGCCCACAGCGGTTTTGCCCGTTTGGGCCCCCATGACTGCGGGCTTGCCCACACAAAAACCCACTTGGGGCCCCCTGTGGGTTAGCCCATGTGGGGCCCATAGCAGTTTGTGTCACAAATCCGGTTCATGAACTTCCATCCACTTGCCACCAGAGGTCGACGTCCCATGATATTGACTCTCACACTACACAGACTGTTACACATCACCCTGGACTACATTTCCCATGCTCCATTGCACTAATCACAAGCTCACCTGAAACCAATCACACACAGCTGCTACCAATATCACACACTATATAAATCAGTCTCACACCACCATTCAACGCTGATTATTGTATGCGCATATCGCTAGTCAGTGATAGCTACGTTACGGAGCCATTTCGTTAGCCATTGTTTATTTCCAAATCCTAGTCTTAATCTAGTTTTGCCTTGCCTGTGTTTCGGATTTACCCTTTGGATTACCCTGTTTGGACTTTGTTCACCGGAGATTGGACTATTCTTGTGTCTTGCCCTCAATATATCTGTTTGACATCGTCTGACCCTCGCCTGTTTTGACCACGTCCCTAAATAAAGCTTGCGAATGGATCCACATGTCTCACGTCTTGTTTGCCCGTAACAGTGGGTTTTTGATTATTATTTGTATTTTATTTACTACACAGTTTAATAAAAATATACACAGTGAGGGTCAAGGACACATGATTGAACATACTGATCTGAACACTGAGACTTAAACAGTAACACACCTTTGTGCCAAACATTCATTCATAGTGTTAACACTCATACTACTTTTATATCTTGTGGTTTTATATATTATAAAACATTAAACAAACACCCTGGCATTGCGAGACATTTAGATAATGAAATGACACATATTTCAAAATGTTTCACTTGATTTCATACATGTAGTCAGGAATTATAGTTTGGGAAAAGTCTAACTAGTAAAATGTGCACAAGTTATGTCACAGTAACACAATAGCAACTAATGCAAGTAGGCAAATAAAAAAAGACT
>NW_015650004.1:36761-42929 GCF_001515625.1 Sinocyclocheilus rhinocerous | reverse complement strand
ACAGATGCTGCAGATGCTGCATATCTAGTCTTTGGATGCGTCCATTGCATCCAACACGTTTTCTCACTGAAACTTGGAAACCTGGATCATCGTCTGTGTTTCGGATTTACCCTTTGGATTACCCTGTTTGGACTTTGTTCACCGGAGACTGGACTATTCTTGTGTCTTGCCCTCAATATATCTGTTTGCCATCGTCTGACCCTCGCCTGTTTTGACCACGTCCCTAAATAAAGCTTGCGAATGGATCCACATGTCTCACGTCTTGTTTGCCCGTAACAGTGGGTTTTTGATTATTATTTGTATTTTATTTACTACACAGTTTAATAAAAATATACACAGTGAGGGTCAAGGACACATGATTGAACATACTGATCTGAACACTGAGACTTAAACAGTAACACACCTTTGTGCCAAACATTCATTCATAGTGTTAACACTCATACTACTTTTATATCTTGTGGTTTTATATATTATAAAACATTAAACAAACACCCTGGCATTGCGAGACATTTAGATAATGAAATGACACATATTTCAAAATGTTTCACTTGATTTCATACATGTAGTCAGGAATTATAGTTTGGGAAAAGTCTAATGAGTAAAATGTTCACAAGTTATGTCACAATAACACAATAACAATCCTCTACTGGATTTAGCTGCGCGACGCATCGCGTTGTTTTTTTCTTTTGAGGTAAATTCTGGGTAATTTTCTTTATTTTACAAAAGCACATTGTTTTGTTGTTGTTATGACTATACACAAATAAAAGTAGACCCTTTGCAGTTTCAAACGATACCTTATTCTTGTCTGTACGATGAAAAATGACAGAGTATTTTTAGTTCTTTTCGCAGTCATCAAGAAGATACGAGACAGACCACACCAGTGCGGGCTTCGACCCCAGAGGGTTAATATTAACAAGGGGAGACATTTGGAATATTTAAGCTTTTATAGAGCAATCTAGTCTATATAATGTTTGTCAGCTGTATTTTAGATATTTCCATAGCTAGATTTGGCCAGATTACCCATTTTAAATATGGTATAGACCCACTTAATGAACGGGTCCAGATTGGATCTGGGCCAGATGAGCTACTTCATGAACGGGTCCAGATCGGATCCGGGCCAGATGAACCGCTTTATTAGCGGATACGGGTAGGGTCTGGGCCGGATCTGGTCCGAATCCGTAATCCTTATCTGTTCTGGATCCATTGCGCTGTGCAAGTGGACTCCGATACGGACCCATTTTGCGGATCCATTCCGGAGCTTGTGGTGACTCCGGGGCGGATCCGCTCCTGAGTCATTTTGCTATCTGGGTTGTAGCAACACCTGCCCCTTTACCTTTTGGAAGTGGCTCATGTTTATAACAGTATTCTTGGAGGATTTTCTGCCTGTCAAGTCATGGGCACAAAGGCCATTCTCTAACTCTCTGCCTGTTCTGTCACGGCCAGGTGGTCCATCCATGTCTCTGCTCCACCATGGCCTCATGATCCCTGGTCACCTGCTTGGCCATCTCTGTCCTGGTCTCTGGCTCTGCCCTGGTCACCTGCTACGCCAGCTCCACCTTGTCCACCAGCTCCACCCTGGTGTCTGGCTCTGTCAGGGTTGCTTTACAGTCCAAGTCATCTTCTGTTCTATGGCCCAGGTCCACCTCGGCTCCACAGTTTGCCGTTGCTTCACGGCCCAGGTCCACTACCTCTCCATGGTCCAGACCCGTCTCTGTTCCATGGCCAATTGTCTCACCCACTGCTTCATGGCCCATAGTCTCACCTACTGCTCCATGGTCCAGGCCTGCCTCTGCTCCATGGTGCAGACCATCCATTGCTCCAGGCCCTCCACTGCTTGACAATCTGCTACTGCTCCACGGTCCAGGCACGGCAGTGCTCCACAGTTCAGGCCAGGATTCCATGTGTACATGGATAGTTGTGGGTGGGTATCTTGTCTGGCTGCTCATAGAGGGGGGAAGGTGTGTTTTTGGTTTTATGTCTATTATTTTGTAATTTGCTGTAGCCATGTTTCTTGTTCCTGTCATGTACTTCCCTCGCTCCTCTTGTTTCTTGCCATGTGCTTACCATTGTCTATGTGTTATGTTCTCATTGATTGTTTTGGTCATGTGGTTCTCTGTTCTGTTTTCTCTGGTGTTCATTTTGTCAGCTATTTTCAATTTTAGTCTTAGTCCCGTGTTAAAATGTCCTTGTTATTTTTTATCATATTTCGTCAACCTTATCCTATTTAGTTTTAGTCAAGTTTTAGTCAACTAAAAGTCTCAACATTTTAGTCTAGTTTTAGTCCAAGAAAATCTAAAGTGTTTTAGTCTACTTTTAGTCAAAGAAAACCTGAAGTATTTTAGTCTAGTTTTAGTCACTGAAAACTTGACATTTTAGCAATAAGATTATTATTACTTAACCGTACAGCAGTATTAATTTTGGCAGCCATTTTTAATTTAGTCTTAGTCTTAGCCAGTTCTATCACAAGAAAGCTCTCATTCTCAGGAATTTGACTATGTAGATTATTTAATTGTGTGACAATCACAGATTGAATGACCTTCAATAGAATCGCGATGTGAAAAAGCAAATTTTCGTATGGGTTACATTCCTACTCATAGCACTTGTTCAGTCAGCTGCAAACAGCCACAAATATCTATATACTTTATATTATCTTTTAGGTTAGGATCTCTTCTTTCAAACAAGACCATTTTCACGTTTCTGCGTGCTTCCATCGGTGAGATATATAGCATTTTGTCCAGATGCGCACCAGAAAAAACAGACGCACTTTCTGCCATAGACGCGCTCTCCAAATCATAAGCTCTAATGCCAGGCAAGTCTGATCTTTTAGAACTCTGATGGGGCTGTCGATTGCAATTGGTCAGGTTTTATGACACACACTCACAGCGGGCCAGTCAGAGCTGTGAAATTTGACACCTCTGCGTCAACAGCGGGGGAGGGTGGTCAAGGGGGCAGACACGCATCCGGATCCGGGATAGCTCTCCTAGCAGCTGTGTTGTTGTTTTGGAAGTGTAGTTTCAGACTGTTTTGAAAGCAATAACGCCACACAGAAAAGCAAATGCAACTGCGGCTCGGAGAATATCAATCTATGATAATCATATTACAAGTTGTATATGATGAAGAACGTTCAGCAGCGCCGTGGAGAGGAATGAACGCGCGTCTGGTGAGGCTTTATTAGCCTGTTTTCTCCATATTACTACTTAGAAAAACATAAAAATGAAAAATAATTCAATCAATAATCAAGAAAAGTGCTTATGGCACATAGTAAAATAGAATTCTGGGGGTAATGTGTTTTATAAAGCCTGTTTTTGCAAAGGAAACTCAAAATGACACATGTATATGCAAAAAAGGACCATTTTACTCGCTTCACTTATTTCAAATAACAGCTTCTAAACAGGAGTTATTGCATTATATTCTTTTTTTCTGGTACATTTTGGCATCTAATGGCATCAAACAAAGTAAATTGCAAAAAGCTGGACCTAATAGAATCTGAATTACAGACTTTCAAAAAAATATATATTTTTTTAAAAATCAAAAAGCACCTATGTTTTTTTTGTGTTTATTGTAATATTTGAAAAATAAAGAATTACACTCATATTTTGAAGTTCAAATGGTTTTATTTACAATGAAACCATTTTTTAAAATTTCCTCCATTGTATGTGTGTAGGGTAAAAATTTGAATTTAAGTATGTCAAATTTAGGCGAAAATACTAAAAAAGCTTAAGTGTTAGTCAAATGTACATTTTAGTTATCATATTTAGACAACCTTGTCCTGTTTTTGTTTATTCAATTAAATGTATGAGCATTTTATTCAGGTTTTAGTCAATGAAATCTTATAAGTCACATTTTCGTCATTCTTTATAATGGTTAAACTGATAAAAAAATATATTTTTTCTCAACATTGTAATCGTAATGATTGTTGTCATTTGAGCTCTGTCTACATTATGAAAACAGCTAAAACAAACGAAAAAATATTATAACAGTGAAATTGCTATTAATTTCACTAATTCCAAATTGCAATAATCTATTTCTCTATTAAAACAACATCGGTTGAGTAAAGTGCATTCAGCGATCACAATCGCAAACAATACAGTTGAGATCCCATGACAGAACACAGACCAGCTGAATGATGCTTTCAATTAGATAGCTAAACTCCAGCTTGTTTGTCGGTGTTTCATATCATCATCGGCGGCGCTTACACAATGAGGAGTGAGCGCATGGTTGCCAGATTGCTTAAAATAAGCAAAACACCAGGCATAAAATGTATCCATGTAACAGCGAAGCTCTGATTCGGGGATTTGAACTCTTGATATCTGGCAACCGCACACATGAAAGCTCTTGTAGTAGAGGGGCAGATAATTGCCAAATGCTGATAAGCAAAGCTTGTCGCATCAAACAAATAAGACTTGAGGCTGTAAAGGTGCTTCAGCTAAATATTTAGTTAATTAATTTAGTTAATAGTTTAGTGAATACTTATGCAATTTATTTTTTTAATTAATTTACGAAGTTGTGACAATTCTGTTTTTGCTTTGTCAATATGGTGTATGGAGTGTAGATTGATGTGGGGAAAAAAGTACATTTAGGCAGTTTAACATAAGGCAGCAACATAAAACGTGAAAAAAATGAAGGGGTGTGAATACTTTCGCAAGGCACTGTAGTCATGGTTATCGTTTATTGACCTTATTATCGTCTCGTCTTTGTCTCGTCTTAGGCCCTGTCCACACGAACGCGGTTATTTTTAAAACTGCAGCTTTTACTATGAGGTTTGGTCGTTCATCCACACGCAATCGCAGCACCAGGTCACTGAAACCGAACATTTTTGAAAACTCCTGCCAGGGTGAAGATTTTCCAAAAATTTTTGGCTTGTGACGTCAGAGCTGTTATAGCTGTTGTGCTGTTATCTCCACCTACTGGAAACTTTTTCAGGCTTCTGATTGGCCAACATGGCTTTACGGTTGAGATTATATCGCTACCTGTTGGTTTGGCATGCTCTTGACAGTGCTTCATAGCATGCGTTTGCGTTTTCATGTGGACAGAGATTTTTTTTTAAACGGAAGAAGGAGAAACTCTGTTTACTAAAATACCCGTGTATGTGTGGACATGGCCTTAGTCATGGGAAAAAAGCTCGTCAATGAAAATTTTTCCTATTAGTCTTTGTTACCGAAATTAACTGATTGCTTCATTGTTCTGATTGTTCACAGATTTTTCTTGTTAGTCATTAGTCTTTGTGTATAAATAGCCATCATGTTCCCCTTGTCTTTGTCTGCCTTTGTTTACTGTAACTGCTCTTGGTGAGTTTGCTCATGTTTAGTTCATATTTCAAGTCATCTTTTTTGTGTATTTTTAATTCACGTTTGTTAATAAAAAAAGCTGCACTTGGGTTCACGTCAGCTCAACTTCAGTGGAATTTATTACACTATCTATCTATCTATCTATCTATACTTTCAAACTGTTTCAAACTTTAACCCTTTAACGCGTATGATCACACCAGTGTGATCAGTCTTGGCTGGTCCCTGAAGCTACGATCACGGTGACCGTGATTTCACCAAGTACAACATTCCAATTAACCAATCAGAATTGAAGGATAACTTTTCAGGAAATATCTGTTTTAGGCTTACGATCAGGGTTAGGTGCTTCTACACCCTTGTTAATCAGCTATCATTTCACACTGATTTTAGGAATAAATTATGGGTAGGGTTATGTTTAGGGGTAGGGATTGGGTTTAGTCTATATTTTTGGACAGTAATGTTGATCCAGGATCAACAAAAGATGTTGATCCAGGAACATGTCTTACTTGGCAAAATCACGGTGACCCTACGATCACACAGGTGTGATTAGAACTTTCAGTGCGTCACGTCATCAACTGCTGAATTTAAATCTGCTTTCGCGCTTTAGCTGGCGCAGAGCCAGATCGGACGCGCTGAGCGCTTGTCATATTAACACAAATATTCAATGTTTTCAACCATATAATGCTTATTTTAGGTTTAAGACATTTAAATACACATAAGTACTAGCAAAGCCATACATTTACAGTTTGTAAACTACACGCTGATGTCTATGGAAACGGCAATAATGATCCTTACAAATATAATCTGACGACATGTTTTTATTGATATCATATACAGATTGTGTAGGTAACTATAAAGTTTACTCTGCTCTTCTCCCAGTTTA
>NW_015650004.1:26162-35635 GCF_001515625.1 Sinocyclocheilus rhinocerous | reverse complement strand
CCACAGCTCGGATTCAGCGCGAACTAACATGGCGGCGCCCATCACCTGGTATAGATTACCTAACACGGTCGATATAAAAGTGTTTAAACTACCAAATAGATTTACTTGCACATATTTCAGAATTGGAATATCAGGTATTTCATAATATAGTTAGCATGTTTGATTAACGTGTTTCGGGAGGAGAGGATGAATTTGCGTGTTGTAAATCCCACAGCTCGGATTCAGCGCGAACTAACATGGCGGCGCCCATCACCTGGTATAGATTACCTAACACGGTCGATATAAAAGTGTTTAAACTACCAAATAGGTTTACTTGCACATATTTCAAAATTGGAATATCAGGTATTTCATAATATAGTTAGCATGTTTGAGAATATTTTGAATAAAACAGGAAAAAACGAAATAAAAGCAATCCATGTGTCATACAGATCTATTGTGGCTGCGGTGTGTCACATGACAAGCATGACTCGTCGCCATGGAAACAATATGGCAATACATTCTAAAATAACGGTCGCCTAAAAAAAAATTACACTGGGGGCTCAGCTAGAATATTTTAAACTCAAGTGCGAAAGGGTTAAGCTTTTCCAAATACTTCAAACTTTAAGTTTAGGCTTTCTCAAGTCAACCTAAAGTTTGTTGTTCACCAGAGAGTGGCATTCCAGTGTATGACTTTTTCATTCTTGAACACACTTTCCTTATTTTTTTCCACAACAAATGGCCAAGCAAGCGCAGACACTGACAAGATACGCGATACAGAACGAGACCAAACGTGATATCAGCACGTCTCCACACAGTAAACAAAACAAGCGTTTCCTAGCAACGACAACTGCACCTAAACACTAATGAGACAAGTTACGAGCTGCTTTTAACTTCCGCTGATAAAGACTGCTTCTCTCAAAGAGTATTTCTTTACAGTGTTTTCTGCTGGCGCTTGAACACACTTTCCTTATTTTTTTCCACAACAAATGGCCAAGAAAGCGCAGACACTGACGAGCTGACGAGCGAGACCAAACGCGATATCAGCACGTCTCCACACAGTAAACACAGTATATATATATATATATATATATACACCTTGCTACGTGTACTGCTTTTAGGCTAACTGAGACTTGACATTTGCACTTATATATTGTTGCTCTTTTGTTAGTTTTGACTGCTTTTATTGTCCTCATTTGTAAATCGTTTTGGATAAAAGCGTCTGCTAAATGATTAAATGTAAATGATGTAGGCGTAGTGTAAGCTTCGGTGAAAAAACTCAGTCTCCTATTGGCTTCTATCAAAATCCTCTGACATTTTTCTTTACAAATCCTAATTTTGAACGTTTATTTCGTAACCAGTGTTTTGTTTTTCTCTCTCCAATGCGCTTCAGCGTTCATCACTTCTCACCTGAGCTTCCGCTACGCCTATGTCCTACATCATACGCTGAAACGCCACTCTCTCGTGAACGTGCGTATGACAGTTAGTGGTAGAGATGTTTATAAAGTTTTAAATATGGATATTTTTCTTACACAAATACCATCGCTTCACTTCAGAAGGCCTTTATTAACCCCCTGGAGCCATGTAGAGTACTTTTATGAAGGATGGATGTACTTTGTTGGGGCTTCAAAATCTCGACCCCCATTCACTGCCATTATAAAGCTTGGAAGAGCCAGGACATTTTTTTAATATAACTCAGATTGTATTCGTCTGAAAGAAGAAACTCATACACACCTAGGATGGCTTGAGGGTGAGTAATGGGGTCATTTTCATTTTTAGGTGAGCTATGCCTTTAACTATGAATTATGAACAGTTGAATTTAGTTAGTTTTTTTTTTTTTCTTTTTTTCAAGTTCTATCAGATCACAAGAATTAAGTATACAGAAATGTAATTAAAAATAACTGAAAAGAAGTTATAGAGAAAACTAAAAACATTACACATTAAATATTTTGAAGTACAGTGCACTTAAAAGTACTGGTACTTTAGAATAATTATTTACTTTTAAAAATGATTGTGTTAGTTGACTTAAATATTTTGATGTAATCAGTCTCCACAACTTACTGGATTTTACAGTGCATAGAAGTAATATACACTGACACCTCAGATATTTAAATCATGTTCAGGGTGAATTGTAAACTAACACCCCTTGGTCAGATGTGTGTCTGGGGAAATATGCCACATTTATCTCTTCAACAGAAAGCAAATGGAAAGTTTGCAAATGGAGTATGGAAACAGAACAGCTTTCATACTCATTTCCAGCACTCTGCAGGTCAAGGCAAAAGCTGAAACAGAAAGAAAAAGGCAGAATGAAAAGTAAATGTTTTGATGTATTGTTTTATGTATGTATGAGGGAGCTCAGAGGAGAGCAGGGCAGAAAAATCAATAGCAGCATAAAACTGATTTAGTGCGTGTCATAAAACATAAGTAAGTGTTCTGAGATGGAGTAAAGCACAGTCTCAATTTAATCTTCACAAAAGCTGCACTGTACTGACAAACTGATACAAGAGAGAGGTACAATAAAATCTATAGACAGACACATAATTGTCATATTAAGACTTTCTCTGTGTGCTGTCAGGAATTGCTAGTGCTCATTCATCATCTGGCTAATGGCCAGATCACAATCAAATCACAATTAAAATGTGCTCAATATTGTCACAGAGATATTTGGCAAGAATTCCTTTTTTTCCCATCAGTGCTCCACCGCATAAATCAGAAATGTTGTGACGCATGTAATGGTTTATGGGGAATGGATTATGGTTTTATGGAGCTAATGCAGCAGAATCACTCATTTACACAGATCGACAGTGGGACACATCAGACTGTTCTCACTCACATGCTCTTAGCAATGCTGTATGCTCCATACACACGTGTGTTTTCTGCTATCACATTCTTCATGCAGTTTGATATTGCAGAAACACTTCTGCTGCTGCCTGAAATGGAAATAGGTTGTCTATTGCCTGTCTATGGACAGGGCCCAATTGGAACTTATGGGATCCAAAATATATTGATCAAAAAACAAGACTCTGACTTTACAGGGAAAGCAGACTGCTCCACAGGCAAAAGTGCATCATTACATTATATGTTGTGTATCAGCATGTCAGCATGAATCTTCTAATCTGTATTTTTTTTAATGATCTATTCTGCAAGGTATAAAAGTAGAATGTATCCACCTTATTTCTGAATAACGATTGAGCACCGTCATGATGGATTATAATTTATGTTCCTGTTCCAGTCTCCATAGAAACCATGTTAATTAAACTGAAACTTTTGTGTTCAGGGTTAAACTATGCTGTTTTTGCCTGCCAAAGTAATAGCAATAAACTTTATTCCTGGAGTTCCTGTAAAGTACTTGTTTTGAGCACCAGCAAATATGTCTGTGTCCGGCACTGTATGCCTTGCATTCTATGCCAAAGACTGACAACAGAAATCAAGCATGGCTTGCAGTGCTTATATTAAAATACAGTGTGTGAAATAATAAAACAGTGTGTTAAAACAGTGTTTCCCAACCTTTTTAGCCACAGCACAGTTTTGATAAGTACAAAATCCCACAGCACACCACTAAGCACTGAAATGGGCTATAGCAAAATTGCAAAAACATGCATTGCTTTAAACTGCATATTAAATATTAAAAGTAGTACTCACATTTAATGTGAAACTTGAGCTTAAGTCAGGTATGAACACAAGGTCATAGGTAGCTATGGTGGTGATGATAAAACAACACATTTACATATTGTCGCTGTTGGGCTGAAACATTGTATGTCCAAAACCACTACCACTTTCAGGAAATGTAAAAACAAAACTTTTTTTTCTTTTTTTATAATTAAACAGCATTGTCAGAGTATTGTGGCTTTATATATGATCAGACACTTACGAGGTTTTTGACCAGCAAATGACGGCGATATGTGTTTAGTTAGAACGGCCGTGTCTGAGGCAGTGAGTGCATCGCATTATGTTTTCATGAACTTACAGGTTATAAAGTTTATTGTAGCTATATTGGCCAAAATGTCATGATATGAAAGATGAAGCGCAATCAGTGTTGCCAACTTAGCAATTTTGTTGCTAAATTTAGCAACTTTTCAGACTACCCTAGCAACTGTTTCTTCCAAAAGCACCTAGCAACAAATTTAGCTATTTTTAAAATTTATTTGGCAACTTTTAGCAACTTTTGATAAGTGACAAAAAGGAACATTTACCATTTAAATTACACAAAAATAGAAAACCAAAGATGCCTAGTAGTACACACATCATGAATTAAGTTAGCTGTTATTTGCAATTGTTTAATTTAATATTTATAATAATAAAATAATTTAGTAATAATTGTTAATTTATGATACACTTTGTTAGTAGCTTGCACTTGCGATTGTTGATCAGTTGGTACACTGTAAGACAAATATCTAGAACAATGGAAAAGGTACTAGTAATTTTTACTAGTTTTACAGTTTTACCTATTTTACAGACTTTAGCGTGTAGCACACTAACTACTAATATACTGCTTAAAACAATAATTGTTCAGTATGTGTAGTTTTACTTGTTTACTAGCTAATAAAAAAAACTTAAATTGTAATCGTTCAAAAATGTGTAAATTTTCAAAAATTTAATACAAACAAATCTAAATTAACATATATAAAATATATTTTTTGCTGAGATTTGATGATTTGATTTGACACAATTTTGCGTCGTGATTACGTAATGACATCATCACGCAGTGGCGTCACAACATCATTTAGCAACTTTTAGCAACAAATCGACCTTCTTTTAGCAACTTCCCCTGAAAATTAGTTGGCTACACTGAGCGCAATGCACAGGTAAATAAAACAGACTCTTCTCCGCTCTTCAAACACACACACACACACACATACACACAAATATTAGCATTTATAGACATGTTTCGTGAGAAAACGCTGCACTTACTCAAACATCAGTTATTTACCCTTGCATTGCGAACGAGCAGCGATCCATACTGCGCACAGCGCTTCATTCTGAATGGAGGCGGGTGGAGCTATGAGGTTTCGCTGACAGTTTGAGGATCCAATGGCATTAAAAAGGTTTAGTCACAAGCTCTTTTGAATTCTTTTAATTGGTTAAATATTTGTAAAAACCCACAAACAGACATAAAGATGACCAATAGCATTGATTTAAAATAATAATAATAATAATAATAATAATGACGAAATATATTAGAGATAGAAAGTTTTGGTACTTTTCCACGGCACACCTGACAACCTGTCAGCGGCACAGTGGTTGGCAAACACTGTGTTAATAATGTGTACTCTTTATTATTGTGTGGAGAAAATCCCCCAAACTTCACCCTGATCGGGAGCTGCACGTAGGATATCATATATAAGATATTCATGTTATCTATCCACTCATTAAACTTGGACAGGTGAGTTACTGCAAAAAGAAGTGACACTATAAAGTGAAGAAACTATGGAGCCATGTGCTTTTTAAACCATTTTAATAGGTTTAACATTACATTATCAGCCGAAAATATGTTAATTTGACTAGAAACACTAGAGACCAGAAATGTAAAGCATGAGATGGGCAAAACCTTCAGGAAAAATATGGATAGAGAGCTGTGACAGTTCCTTGATATAATTTCAGTGTGTGTGATGAAGCAGTTCTTTGAAATGTTTCAGTACGACAGGCATTAAGAATAGGGGTCCTATTATGCTCTTTTACAAAGTCTTGATTTTGTTTTGGGGGTGTACTAGAACATGCTCTCATGCTTGGTGGTTCGAAAAACGCATTATTTTTCACATAATTTACATTGTTAAAATACCTTTCTCCCCATCCTGGCACAAACGGATCACAAAGCCCGGAAAACAAATGCTGTAGTCCAAACGAGCCATTCGTTGTAGTTCTTGAAAAGGGATTTTTAAAAAACGAAATATCTCCCTTTGGAGTGGACTTTGAGATTTGTAACTTTCTAGATCTTTTTTTATGCCCAAACATACACACTACACACTGACTAAAATTAAAAAAGTGAAAAAGCATTATAGGACCCCTTTAAGAATGTCTAAAAGATATTTAAGAGTTAAATATACACTTTATTGGTAATACTTTACAAGAAGGATGTATTTTTTAAGGTAAACTAAACTCAAGGAAAAAAACATCCTCCCACATTCAACTGCTTTTTCTTTCTTTCTTTTCTTTCTTTTTTTTTCTTTTTGTCAAATAAGTTTTATTGAAAGACAAAGATGTTGAAGATGGATTTGCAATCTTACATTTTCGTCCCTTTTACCTGTACAAAAATACAATCAAAATTAGAAAAAAGAGAGAAAAGAAGGAAAAAGTGTTTGTGTATGTGTGTGTGTGTGTGTGTTTGTGTGTATGTGAGAGAGAGAGAGCGAGAGAAAGACATCACAAACCATCCCTTACCAGACCTGTTTACATTAAGTTGTAAAGTATGATGAAGAAATATAAAAACATTACATTAACAAATGATGCAGTAGTCCATAGAGTTTCCATCAAGATAACAGAGAAAAGGGTGCCAGATTTTGTCAAACTGTTCATATTTTCCTTTCAAACATTATCTAATTCGTTCCAAATGTAAAGTAGAAATTAATTTGACAGTAGGAGCCTCCTTTTTCTTCCAGAACAACAGTATTAACTTCTTGGCTATAATTAAACCATATGCAAGCAGTTTGTGTTGTGCTTCTGATAATGGATGCATACATTCAGAAAGTCCCAGAATGAAAAGTGCCGGATCCGGCTGCATTTACACCCTAAAAATCTCTGAAAGCACATCAAAAATTACATTCCAATAACTCTGTATCTTGGAACAAAAAATAAAACTATGGGACAAATCAGCATCTACTGAATTACATTTGTCACAAAGAGGTGAGACATTCTGGAAAATTCTATGTAGTTTCTTTTTTGAATAATGTAGTCTGTGAATGACCTGTGAAACTGAATAAGGCAGTGTCTAGAATTAATAGAATGTTCGTTAATATTCTTTAAACTTGTCTGCCATGTTTCCTCAGAAATGTCCTACTTCTTTCTCCCATTCTTCCTTAAGAAAACTTGTAGAGGGAGAAATAAAGGATAGCAGATCATAAATTATCGATAATGCCGTTTTACTTCCTTTACACTGATCAAGACATTTATCAATAATTGAGGGTGATGTATTATCCAATGAAGGTGTATGAGCACATATATAATTCCTAATCTATAGAAATAAAAAAATGTAAATTTCTGTTGCAGCTGATTAAAGAATGTCAGAGCCCCATCAATGAAAAGGTCCCCTGATCATCCAGCCACACTGAAATTATTTCCATACAAGAAGCCCAGTAATAAAGACGAAAGTCCGGAATTGCCAGACCTCCCTCCTGTTTAGGTTTACAATGATGTGCCTTCTTAATTCTGTGATTTTTTTATATCCCCACAAGAACGGGAGAATAATCTATTCTAATTGCTTAAAAAAGGATTTTTGGTAAAAAGATTGGAATATTCTGGAATAGATACAGTATCTGTGGTAAGAATGTCATTTTAATTGCATTTATTCTACCAAACAGAGAAATCTGGAGTGCTCTCCAAAATTGTATATTAGCATGCAATTTGGGAATTAAAGGGGTAAAGTTGGCCTTTAAGAGTGAAGAATATTTATTGGTAACTACAATTCCGAGATAAGTAAATTTTTCCACTGAAACTTTAAATGGAGAAGATTGTATCAAAGACAAATATTTTAGTCCAATGGGCATTAGCTCACTTTTATTTAAATTAACTTTAAACCCTGAAAACATCCCAAAGACATTAATAGTTTCCAGAATAACCGGCAGACTTACATGAGGTTTAGTAATATATAGCAGGATATCATCTGCATATAAATATATTTTATTGACTCTATTTAAACTGTTAAAGCCATGAATAGAAGGGTCAGAACGAATGTATTGAGCAAGGGGCTCTACGGTCAGCGCAAATAAGAGAGGAGAAAGGGGGAAAGCTTGCCTAGTCCCTCTTTGGAGATTAAAGGGACCAGACAAAGTATTATTAGTTAATACCTGAGCTGTAGGACTTTTATACAAAATCTTAATCCAATTTATGAATTTATCACCCTCGTCAAATGTTTCTAGTACTGTGAAAAGATAGTGTCATTCCACTCTATCAAATGCTTTTTCAGCACCGAGAGAGATTATTACCAGATTTTCTTAAATAGCTTTGGAGTGGTGCATTATGTTAAAAAGACGCCTAATATTTTGTGAAACATTCCTGCCAGGAATAAATCCATTCTGATCAGGATGAATTAGACCACTAATTAATCTCCCAAGTGTATTTGCGAGAGTCTTTGACAGTATCTTCTGATCTACATTAAGGAGAGAGATCGGTCTGTATCCTTCCACCTCCTCTGCATTTTTCCCTTTTTTTAGAATAACAGTTATGACTGCTTCATTAAACGTTGATGGTAGTCCAGTCACTAATGCCTCCTCGAATGTTCTGAGGAGGTAGGGGGAAAGTATATCATTAAATTTTTTTTATATAACTCAGAGGTCAAGCCATCCGGACCTGGAGTTTTACCACTCTTTAAGGAATTAACTGTGCTTTTTAACTCTTCTAAAGATACATCCTTATTAAGGGAATCACACTCATTCTGAGTAAGAGAAGGAAGATTAAATTTATTTAGAAACTTATCCATAGCTTGTAAGTCAATGCAAGGGTCGGGGGAGTATAAAGTTGAATATAATTCCTTGAAGCAGTTGTTTATATCTTTAGACAAAGTGCATTGCATTCCGAGTTTTGTCTTGATCTTATGAATTGTCTCATCATTTTCTAATTTACGTAACTGTCTCACAAGTAATTTATGTGGCTTATTCCCAAATTCAGAATATTTCTGTTTAACGAAAAGGAATGATTTACTCAATTTCTCTGAAACAATTTTATTATACTCATATCTTAACTGTAGATATTTTTTTGTGTTTGTAATGAGTGATTTTGCGTATTTTCATTATCGAATTGATGAATTTGTTTCACTAACTCTAACCTAAAACAAAGTTTTGTTTTATATAGTTTATTCCCGGACCCCTGATAAGAGATAACACATCCTCTTAAAAAGGCTTTCAGTGTTTCCCAAAGCAGTCCTGGTGAAACTTCAGGGGTATCATTATTCTCAAAAAATATTTCCAATTGTGTAAGCATGTAATCATAAAATGTAGGATCATTAACAAGTCGAGGATCCATTCTCCACACTGGACGCAAAGATGTTAAATTATTAAAGGCAAGTTCAAATATGACAGGAGCATGATCTGAAATTAGTATATCATGGATCTTATTATCCATGACATTGGAAATTAATTTATTTTCTACCACAAAAATAATCAATGCGTGTGTATACATTATGAACTTGTGAATGAAAGGTATAATCTCTCTCAGTAGGATGAAAAAAGTCTCCATATATCCACTAAATTAGAGTTATTAATAAATTCATTTAAAAAGTTCCTTGAATTAGACTGAGGGGCTCTCTTAGAAGACAATCTGTCCAGGTAAGCATCTAGGACACAGTT
>NW_015650004.1:22565-25842 GCF_001515625.1 Sinocyclocheilus rhinocerous | reverse complement strand
CCCCCGCCTATCACTAAAGTAATAGGAAAGGAATGCATCTCACCAGACAATATAATGTACCAACAATCTTTGTCTGTTTTCAAGGTTTTAGGTTTAAATGGCACACCTTTTCGTATTAGGATAGCGACCCCTCAAGCTTTAACAGAAAAATTGGACTGATAAATATTTCCTATCCACCTACATTTCAACTTATCCTTGGAATCAAGTTTCAGGTGTGTTTCCTGCAGAAGAATTATATCAGCAGAGAGTGATTTTAAGTGTTATAGGACCTTACTTCTTTTAACAAGGTGATTTAATCCTTTCACATTCCATGAGGCAAAAACAAGCCCTTGTATGTTACCTGATGTTACAGTATTACTCTGCATCTGTCAGGGATACTCCACCTTCGTCAGACCCAATCACCTCTCTCACCCGATCACAATCACCGGAGTACTAATCAGCCGCACATGTCACCCTCTCATCAACACTAGCTCAAATACACAGTCACTGCAGTTGCACTCTTTCTGGTCTTGAGTTCACCACGCTACCCCTTACCCGACTCTCTTACCTGGACTCGTTTCTACTACTCGCCAGTCTTTGCCCAAGGCATCATCCGTCGGATATTTGCAGAAAATAGAGAAGCAGTCACTACTTGAGCTATATCCTTTCTGTTCCTGGGACTCTCTATTTAATGATCCGCTTGCATCTCATCAGAACCTATCTGTAATAAAGAGTGTTACTTACCAGTCTGTCTACCTACTACCTACCACCATGGAAACAGCGAAGCAGTTATTCAACCAGGTCTTTCGCAACTCCGGCATCCCTGAAGACATCATCTCAGATCGTGGGCCCCAATTCATCTCCCGGGTCTGGCTGGCCTTCTTCCAACTCCTCGGAGTATCTGTAAGCCTCACCTCTGGATATCATCCTCAATCAAATGGCCAGATTGAGCGAAATATTCAGGAAATGGGGAGATATCTTCGTAGCTACTGCCATAACAACCAGAACCGCTGGAGCCTTTACCTTCCTTGGGCCGAGTATGCACAAAACTCCCTCAGGCAGCAAACCACCGGCCTCACACCCTTTCAGTGCGTACTCGGCTATCAACCTCTCCTTTTCCCATGGACGGGAGAACCATCTGAAGTTCCAGCGGTTGATCACTGGTTCCGAGAGAGCGAGAGGGTCTGGGACTCAGCACATGTCCATCTACAGCAGGCAGTTCGGAGACACCAAACCCAAGCGGACGCTCGTCGACTACCCACTCCGCAATACCAACCTGGAGATAAGGTCTGGTTATCCACACAGGATATTCGTCTCCGACTGCCTTGCTGCAAGCTGAGTCCCCGCTACATTGGGCCATTCACCATCAGGAGGCAGATCAACAACATCACCTACAGGCTCGAGCTTCCTTCTCACTACTGTATAGCACCTACCTTCCATGTCTCCCTTCTAAAACCCTGTGTTAATCCACTGTCTCCTTCTCCCACAGGGTCTGACGCATCCAACGGACCTCCTCCTCCCGATATTGCTGAAGAAGAGACCATTTACAGAGTCAACACTGTTCTGGACTCCCGGCGTCGAGGCGGCTGCCTGGAATATCTCGTGGACTGGGATGGATTCGGCCCCTCGGAAAGGTCATGGGTGCGTAGAGACAATATTCTGGATCCATCACTCCTCAGTGAATTCCATAACCTCGATCCTGATCGTCCCGCTCCCAGGGGCCGTGGCCGCCCTCGACGTCGGCAGCGGGCGTCGGGAGCCGCCCGTGGGGGAGGGGGTACTGTCAGGGACACTCCAGCTTCGTCAGACCCAATCACCTCACTCACCCAATAACAATCACTGGAGTACTAATCAGCCATACCTGTCACCTTCTCATCAACACTAGCTCAAATACACAGTCACTGCAGTTGCACTCTGTCTGGTCTTGAGTTCACCACGCTACTCCTTACCCGACTCTCTTACCTGGACTCGTTCCTGCTACTCGCCAGTCTTTGCCCAAGGCATCATCCGTCGGATCTGCGCAGAAAATAGAGAAGCAGTCACTTACGTGAGATATATCCTTTCTGTTCCTGGGACTCTCTATTTAATAATCCGTTTGCTTGCATCTCATCAGAACCTAACTGTAATAAAGAGTGTTACTTACCAGTCTGTCACCCCAAGGTCTCCTTCTGTAATGTGACAGCATCATTAAGAACCTAATATATTATCACCAACATTTTACCGCTTTGAATTATCTCAAGATAGCCAAGATAATCGGGACATTACCTAGGATTGTTGGAAGGGGAGAAATCGGCCCAAAATCAGCCCGATTATCTTGTGGTGTGTACCCGGCATAATATTGTCACGTGTATGTTCCTGTTTGCCCTTATTTGGTTCTTCCTGTGTCCTGTCCTTATTGGTTATTACTTGAGTCCAGGTTTTCCCCGTTTAGTTCGTATTGTTCCCAGGTGTGTCCCATTAGTTTCTGAGCTTTTAAACCCTGTGTTTCCCAGTGTGTTCTGTCGGCTGTTAAATGTCATCCTGTCAACTTGATGTCTCCAGTATTCCCTGTGTTCCGAGCATTACCCTCATTAAACCTTTTTGATTTGTATTACTCCTCGTCTCCTCGCTCCTTCGTTCCTTCCTCCCCGAGTGACCGTGACAATATGAATGATAACAAAGAAATGTAATATTCTAGAAAACACCTAACATAAATATCTTATTCGTTGACCTTCGAACATAAAATAAACACAGCTTCACAGTAGAGGATTTCAGAAGAACATCTCAGATTAACATTATATAGAAAAGAAAAGAAAAGGAACAGATATAGAATGGGTTGCTGTTAAGAAAATTTCCCACATATCGTAACAAAAATAATTGCACTCAGTGAGTGATATATTGTTCACACTTATCTCAATTACGCGACATCCTTAGAACAGTCACCCTGATCCGAAGCAGTTTTCCGCAAACTTAACGGCCTTGTCTGGATCTGTGAAATAATGTTCCTTGCCATTGTATGTGACCCTTAATTTTGCTGGATACTGTAGACCATACTTGACACCAGGTTTGTCTGGTACATTAATATCTAATGTAAATGTTCAAATAAAGCTTTGAAAAAGTTTAATAAAAAGGTAAACCTCACATTTCAGCCTTTAAATAAAGAAAATATATGTCAAAATTATAATTGATTAATAAATGATTATATGTATTTTATCTGCTCCATAAATAATTCTAGATAACTTATCTGAATTGTTTAAATGTGTAGAACCCACATAAGCTTGTTTTTCATCAACCAGTCAAAATTTACAGCAGGGCATGC